>NC_080571.1:97252500-97397500 GCF_030247185.1 Malaya genurostris | reverse complement strand
ACTCTAAAACTCTAAAACTCTAAAACTCTAAAACTCTAAAACTCTAAAACTCTAAAACTCTGAAACTCTAAAATTCTAAAACTCTAAAACTCTAAAACTCTAAAACTCTAAAACTCTAAAACTCTAAAACTCTAAAACTCTAAAACTCTAAAACTCTAAAACTCTAAAACTCTAAAACTCTAAAACTCTTAACTCTAAAACTCTAAAACTCTAAAACTCTAAAACTCTAAAACTCTAAAACTCTAAAACTCTAAAACTCTAAAACTCTAAAACTCTAAAACTCTAAAACTCTAAAACTCTAAAACTCTAAAACTCTAAAACTCTAAAACTCTAAAACTCTAAAACTCTAAAACTCTAAAACTCTAAAACTCTAAAACTCTAAAACTCTAAAACTTCGAAGTACTGATTATGCGAATTATACCAACTTATTTAACTTACGAAAATGTTCTAGAACAATTAATCGGGAATTCAAAATAAAGAAACACACAAGGCCTCAACCTTTTATCTCTATTACTAATTCTTAACTTCGTGAACAATCGAATATCTAAACTAGTTCCAAGTTTCTCCACTTTTCAATAACCGATTTGCATTCAAGGGCTGTCTTGCCCAGTTCAACTTTGTCAGTGGTCAACTACTGCTTCAACGGTAATTGAGGTCATCGTGCTGCACCCGCATGACACCCCAAAAAAGACGTCCAACCGCCAGGAGCTGGACAACGCCAGTGATTTGTAAACGCACCTCTTCCGCACCAGCACAGGTCACGCTTTTATGATTGACAGCTTCAGCAGTTTCAATCTGATTACCATTTTTATCTCCACACCTCTGGACTCCACTCCACCCGCAAAACGCCACATGCTCTGAGGCACGTACCGATTCGATCTCCCAGTACCGATCCAGCCCGATGCGAATGTTTCACTTTCAAATTTTTGTGGACAACTATTCTGACACTGATTAATGTCAGCCGTCAATTCGTTGTCACCAGCTGAAAGCATATCGTCGCGCCACGCCATTTGATTGCTTCCCATCCGGCGTGGTCGCGTTTCCATTGTTGTGCTTTTTGGTGAATATTAGAGCATGGGCGTCCCGCGAACGCAAACGGTCACAGGTTTTGGAATGGTTTTCATCGTTTTTTTTTCTTATTTTTCTCGCTCGCCTTTCTACCACAGGAACCAAAACTAGGAAGCCATCTGCGTGTCTGAATGACTGAGTGACTGACTGTTGGGCTGTTGGTTTTCAGACGGCCGCTTTCGTCGTTTGTCATTTGGCTGCCCATTGCCCAAGTCCCTTCCAGCGGTGGAACGGCGACGACTACCGGCTCTACATGACATGTTTTGTTTAGATGTACCCGCAAAAAAAACGCAATTCTGATGCGACGAAGGTGAGCCAGACGTGACATATAATATTCGGTCACAGAACACTAACCACGCAGCGTGTTCCTGTCGAGAGGAAATTGCCGTCTGGAAGTGCCTAATTTCGTGTTCGACGCGGTCGTTTGTGGTTGGAAATGCGCTCCCGGAGCGATTAGTCTATGTCAGAGGGCTGGAACTTGAAGTTCCAATTCGGTGAATAGAAGCACTTAATTGTGCTGCGCTGTTAGATTCAGCAAAGAAAGGATCGTTTAGTTAGGCAAAGTTGATTTCCTGCTTTGCCGTGGTCACAAAGTTGCCGGGTGCTATCCGTCGCCATCAACTCGAATAAGAAGTCTATTCCCGTACCAGTCAAGCAACGCTGTAATTTAGTTATTGTCAAGAAATCGTTTAGTTACCAATGAGCAAACTAAACACAACCCACACCGAATGAATCAACACAGATAAAGGCACATGCTCACAAATCACACCGGTAATGACCCATAAATCCCGTGGCTTATCGTGCTACCAGTTTGCAAGCCTAGAACGGTACTTTTTTGTGTGTGATTGTGTGTCCAGCACACACTTCCTGTTTAAAAATAACACCTTCCATCGGTTGTCCAGCAAACATAGGGGGAACGAAATGGGCGCTGCCTAAAACAACCTCGATATTGCTGATGCTTATCGCTAGTCTACAAATTACACAGCATTAGCTCAAACACCAGGTCGAAAGAAAGGTTTCGTTATTTTTATAATTCTCTTTTCGCTCGGAATCATAAGCCATTCGACTATGACGATGTTATTATTAGTTCTGTTCGGTGATGATTCATTCAGTAGTTCTAGCGAAATAGTTGCAGTGTAAGTCTGTGACTAATCCGATCTGGAATCTGGAACTTAGAGTTTCACTACAACTTCAGAAATGTCATGGTAAATTCCAATTTGAAAAAATGGTCATAATTGAAATTGTTACAGAGACTATCTGGTAATGTATTGAACAGTGGAACAAAATTGTTCTGGGCACTTGCACAGATCATAATACTACACAAAATTCATCATTCAATCTTAATTTTGAGATGTGTGTCAAGTGATTGTAACATTCAAAAAAAATCGACGAGTAAGTTCACACCTGGAATGTTACAAGAAGAGTAATTGATTCAACTTGCTTTGAATGAAAAATAACCAAACGTTATTTAATACAGGCATTGTTCACGACAAAATCTGGACACCTCTAAACAGTGTTGGTGATTGTCGAAAATTTGACAGAAGCTGCTATATTGCTATCTATATTGTATACAACATTTTCAATCCGATATAAGATGCTACAAGAACTCGAGTCTCTCAATGCATGAACCGCGACAGAATTTTTCCAAATTCTCATACTCTGAGTATTTCACGGCCCATAAAAAAATTTACAGTCTGATAATGATCGTTACTGTGTGGAATCGAGAGTATCGCAAGTTGACAATTATCGCAGAAAATCGAATCGATGATTCAACTTGATGATTCTCATAGTACGTTGCAATATTTCAAAACCCTTGTGTGGAGCACTCACAGACATTTTCATAGACACAAGTTATACAAAGGTTATATGCAAATAGTTAAAATAAGAGGCAAAATAAAAAAAAAATTAAAAATTAAAATAAAAGCCATCCTTTCCCCTAAATACGTATATATTTGGAAGTACTATATAAACGCGTAAAATATTTCGAAAACTGATGAACGTAGTCTGTTTATTGTGTTAAATAAATTTTTAGTGATACTACAAGCTGTTAGATCGAAGATGGCGTCGAAAGAAGAGTTATTTCCGGTCGCACTGAAAATACGGATCTGTAAGAAAACCTATCATTATAATATCGTTTATTTAGACCCGGTTTTAACCTAAATATGTTCGTTTGCCGGGTAAAGAAAACTTGCCAACAAGCTTTCGATACTCGTTTGACAACAGCCAGGAAGGCTGGAAGCGGAACAAAAACAGAACACAAGAACTTCCAACTCAAAGGTAATGCAAATAATGCAGAAAAGACCAGATCTTTCGGTACTTACTGTGACTAGAAAACTACAACCAACTTTCGTGCATACTTCCAAGATTCGGCGAAGTATGAAGCCATTCAAGATGGAAACTGGACCGAATCGTAATAATAATAAACAAAATGTGACGACCAAAATCTGACCTTGCAAGTTGTATTGCAAATATTTGAGGAAGATGTTTGATAATGGACGATTAAATTTGAGTTCTGTAAGACTTTAAACAGCATCCCGGGGATATCTATTCATACTGGCGTGAAACGGAGCGGTGTAGCATTTCAAGGCGAATAAAAGGTCAAGTTTCCCAAAAACATTTGGTTTGGCAGGCAATATCCACCGGGGGCCGAGCGGCCCAAAGCTACATCACTACCAGAACGGAGAACAAGCAAAGAGTGTTTGCATATAAAAACTGCCCCCAAACAGAGGTAAAATTGATATAAGCGGTTTGAAAGGGTTTGTATTGGAGATGATTTTTCTAAATTTTTAACCCTTTAACTGCCATATTGGTGGAGTTAGGGTGGTTTTTCTGATTTTCATTTTATTTAAATTTTTCAAAAACTTCTTTAGCAAGAAAATTTAAAAAAACATAAATATTTATGGAGTTATGGGAAACCTTTATGATTTTTGTCAGATTTTTTCAAAATGTATTTCATGTGAAAAAAATGTTCCAAATTTTCGATATTTTTTTTATTCGCACTTAAAGTTTACAGGTACCACTAGATACATGAAATAACCGAGATCGAAAAAAAATTTTTAATGCGAAAAGTCTTACAATTGCATGAAACGTCGAGATTTAGTGTCATCTTGAAAAAAAAAATCGAAAAATCGACTTTCTGGGATTTCTCAAATCTCAATTTTTTCCAAGTACCTGAAAGTCGATTTTTTTAAACAATTTTTTTTTAGACGACAGTAGCTTTCAAACGAGCATAAGTTTGTTAAAATCGGTTCAGTCATCTCTGCGAAAATTGAGCGCGTATCAATATCTTCGAAAAGTACACACACACACACACACACACACACACACACACACACACATATTTCGATCTTGTCGAACTGAGCCGAATGGTATATAACACTATGGGTCTCCGAGGTTTCGTTCGAAAGTCGGGTTTGCCAGCAATGCTAATACTTTCTTTAGAGAAAGGCAAAAAAATCATTCGGAAAACCATGCGTCTCATCAAATTATCATCCGATGGAGACGCATGGTATTTAGTTTTAAAATTATATATCACATACCCTTAGAACTAAATACCATGCGTTTCCATCTACAACTTGAGTTTAGGGCTTAAGAAAGATTTTCATTCCCAAAGTTCCAAATATTTAGGTTCTACGATACGGTTTATAGTTTTTATTCATGAGCTAATGTAACTTTACATTTATACTCCAATCAAATAAATCAACAAACACATTGTAGTCAATTTTAATCTCACGTTTCTGATATATTTAGTAAAAAGTCTGAAGAAAAAAGGTATTCCAAGACACCAAGCGCAAAATCAAGAAAAAATCGAAACCAAGCGAAATCTAATAACTTGTTTTAATGTGGTATTCTATTTAAAATTTTTCTCTTCGATTTTTGGAAAAAAACAAGGGATTGCTTGTGCATGAACTAGTATAACATACAGAATAAAACAATACTTTGCTCGCGTAGGTTATTCTCAAGAAAACGAAGTTAGTTCACTATCATATGCACTTCCGGCACCGGAACCCGAGAACCCGTATAATGAAGATTTTATACAATTTTACCATCGCACTCTAAATGACGATTAAAATGTTTGTTGTATCCGAAAATAAGCAGTAATTTTTGGTAGGACCATAAGACCTTTCATTTCAGCCTAAGATTGGGAATAAGGGTTTTTTGAGCCCAGTTTACAACATTTTTTACGGTTTTGTTCCGCCAGTTTAAGTGACGGTATACAATATTCAATACACTTTACCCTATAACTTCTGAACCGGAAGTCGGGTCCGGATGAAATTCAGAAATTCCGTATGGAACCGTGAGACCTTTCATTTGAATCTAAGTTTGCGGAAATCGGTCAAACCATCGCTGAGAAAAGTAAGCGAGATCTATTTTGGTATATTGGACCACTATTTCCGGTGCTTCCGGAACCGGATACCGGAAGCCAGGATAGCCGCAATCGGTTTGTTTAGTTGCGTACTGATAATGACTATCGATTTATGTAGTTTTGAAATAAGTTCCGGTCCCATACGAAATTCCTGAATTTCATCCGGATCCGACTTCCGGTTCCGGAGTTATAGGGTAAAGTGTGTTCAATATTGTACACCGTCACTTAAAATATTTTCGGATGCAACAAACATTTAAATCGTAATTTAGAGTGCGTACTAGTAGAGTTTGTACTTCATGTTAGTTGGTGGCCGTACGAACCGACTTTGATTATACCGGTTCTCGGGTTCCGGTGCAGGAAGTGCATATAATAGTGAACCCACTTCGTTTTTTAAGGACGACCTACGCAATCAAAGCACTGTTTTATTTTGTATGTTATGCACAAACAATCACTCGGTTTCTTTCAAAAATCGAAGAAAAAAATTTTGAATAGAATACCACAATATTATATGTACATGAGAAAGGCATCATTACACCACTAGGTGGATCAAAACAGGTTTTTTAACAATTCCATCATGTTTTGGCGCCCGAGGCGATCGCCTCACTCGCCTCACCCTCACTACGGCACTGTTCAGAAGGGCGAGCTATTGCTAGAAGGTAACTGCTTCGCCGAAATTATGGCTGACCCGCTTTATCCATAGCTGTACCAATACTCAAATTGCACATCGCATACGGTTTGAGCAGATGGTTTTAAAAAGTTTTGAAATTCAATTTTGGAAAAATCGTTTTCGCAGAAACTGTTGAACTAAACGAATGCGAGGTACACTGTAATAGAACAGTTTGCTAATATTTCGAAAACCGTTATTCTGTCAGAGGCAAACGGGTTTACCAAAGATCAAGTAAAACCAATCAGCAATAGCAAGCTTCCAACAAATACACATTAGATCACCCCGGATGCCTTTCGCTGTTCAAAACACAAACAGACCCACATCAGATCTCCCCCATTGTTCGGAACCGATAGGGAACAGCCACTTTCCGCTCTAAAAGCCGATTAGCGCTCTCACGTCACTTCTGGATGCTTCTCCGCCGTGTGACCCACTCTGCTTCTTTGCCTCAGCTGGAAGCCCGCATCTCGGATCGACGGATTCACAAAAAGCCTCATCCACAACGGTATGGTAGTAGCCGACGACTTTCGGACCCCCGCGCAAATCGATTACGAGTCATTAATCAATTTCATAACTCGGACCGAGAGCGTTCCATTTCGGGAAAGAACGTCAGTCAGTCAGCAACAGCAACAGCAGCATCAGCAGCAACAGAAGAGGCGGTCCGATCAATTCGCTCAGATAAGCCACAATTAGATCACCTTGAACATTAAATGAATCCGTCGGCTTGGCGTTTTCGATCAACTCGTCCGGACGGTGGAATCCGTGATGTCCTCGAGCCGACCAGAAATGCTCGGATTGCCAAATTATTCACACCGATCAGTCAGACTGCCGCCGCTAAGCGACAAACGAGGAAGCAATGCTAGTTTGATTCGTTCCGAGTCCTCGAGTTCAAGTTTTTGATGGACGTTTGGATTGATCCGACATGAAAAATCAGAACTAAGAAGAAGCTGCAGGCAGGCGGCGCGTGGAGTTTGAGTGGATTCATAGAAATTCTGGATTTAAATTTATTAGAAGCTGCCACGCCAGGAACAATCTGATGGATCATGTCATCTTCTATTATATCGTTGATCGGACCTCACTCACCGGGCGGCCGAAAAGGTGCGACGCAATCATGATGCTATCAAAGTAATTTTAAGCCGCTGCTCGGCTGTAGACTTAAAAGGGCGGTGGTTAATTTTCGAAACTAGCCGTTGACGTTTCATGCCGTGGGAAACATTGAAGTAGGAAATAGGGTCACCAAAAGGCTTCGATCAGGCATCGCAATTTAATTTGCTTCAACCGAATGCTTGAATTGTGCCATCGTATTCAACCGCCGGATTGACCGCAGTTATTTACATACCGGCTGTGACAACGGCAACATTCACCTTAAAATCTAATTAATAACATGCTGCCTACAACCGTTCACGTGAATGAGGCTAGCAAACAATTAACCGCAAGCGAAGATTGGTGTTCCGTGACGGCATATTTCCCCACAACCCCGGACTTGCATCAACTGAGGAATGCGGCTTTGTTTGAGATATGCTTCGGGGTTCCGGTGTGTTCCGTGTGCGGTGACGCATAGTGGGACCATCGCAGGACATAACTGAAAATGTTCGAGATGATCAGGGGATGCAATAGGTAAGGTTTAATGATTTATAAGAGCAATCAATGCACCGAACGTAGTTCGCAGCTACTTGAAAAAATCTGACTCAGTATTTCTCGTAAGGAACTATATGAAATTGATTAAAAATTAAAATTCAGTTGTAGTAACGGATCTTTATAATTTAAAAATGTAGCAATCTACATAAACTAAGAAATTTATGCTTAGAACAATTTTTTTCCTAGGCTAATCGAGTGGGCAGCTGAACAGCGCAAATTCTAAAACGGGCGTATGTCAGGATTCAGGATAAACACTTTCAAGTCCTCACCAGACGAACTAGTCTAGGTTGACCAACTGAACACCCTGTTATTGGCCCAAATTGGTGCAAATGTGTTGTTGGAAAAAATAAAAAAATATATATTAATTAAATCTCATACTCACAAAACATGACCGACGACTTCTGTGGCTTTTTAATTACAGTAATCCAACTAGATTTTTTCGCGCATTGCTTTCGGCACATCAGTTCTTAAAGCAGTTCAAATTGAACTGCCATCTCCACCCAGCAGATCAATTTAAACTGCTAACCAGACGCAAGTTCACACAATTTATGTGGCGAAATCGAAACGAAATATGTACCTATTATTGCACAAACCGTCCCAAGTAGCACATGTAACTTGTTCATAAAAAAAATAAAATAAAACGGATGCTGCATAATGGTCGCAAGACAAACACGTCGAAACAAGTAGTATTATGATGGTGACAATGGAGTCAAAATAATGTTACGAATTGACATCTCATTATACTAAGTTATAATATGTTCCAACGTAACTTTTCGGAAATCTAACTCTTACGATGTGCTCGCATTAAATATTTTTAGTCGCCAACTAGTCACCGTAACAAAATGTGACAATGAAAAAATGATACACTACAAGACAAAGTTGAGTAAGGATTTCACATCGGTTACCGTATTCGTTGTGATGCAACAAAGAAATACTAATACAGTGTCGCTTGAAAGCTACCGTACAAAAAGGCAAGCAAACGTGATGAATTTTCCTTATTATTTCCAAAAGTTTTAGAAAGCGTTGTTTTTCAATTATTTATGGTTATCTCACACTGTTTGTCCCGGGTTGACGGTTCAATGCATAGGACGCTGGTCTTACAAGCCAGCTGTCGTAAGTTCGAGCCCCGACCTGGAACGATTCTTAGTGTCAGTAGGATCCATAGTACTAGCCATGCAATGATTCTGTACACTAAGAATCGGCTGCGAAGTCTGTTGAAACAGAAAGGCCAAATTTCACGGAAGAAATGTAATGCCAAGACTTTGCTTCACACTGTTGAAAATATAATCACAAATTCCTGATCATATTTAGAAAATCATTGTAGAAAAAATTATGTTGTTGGGTTAAGTACATCAAGAGATATTCGCGATAAAGTTCTGCCCATTCTTGTACAGGATAAATTTCGAAAAGGATCCCCATGGTAAAGTAAGTGGTATTCAGTGGTATATTTTTCGCATTGCAATGTATGAAGCTATCATTCGCCGACGATTTCAAGCTGTTTCATTTCATCAAAGATCTGAAAGACTCAAATTTCTTGCAGTCACAGCTGGATGTATTTTCCAACTGGTGCAACGTCAACAGAATGGTCCTGAACGCCTCTAAATATTCCGTTATCTCCTTCTCTCGTAAACGAACCACGATCACGTATGATTACACTATTTCGCAAGCTGTACTAAAACGGGAGACATCAATTAATGATCTAGGTGTGTTATTGGATTCAAAACTTAGTTTCAAAGGTCACATAGAATATACCCTCTCTAAGGCATTCAAGATGCTAGGTTTCATCTTTCGCATCTCAAAGAATTTCAATAACATATACTGCATGAAATCGTTATATTGCGCTCTAGTTCGTTCTACATTGGAGTATGCTGTTGTTGTTTGGGCACCATATTACCAAACTGATAAGCTGCGCATTGAAACTGTTCAGCGCAAGTTCATTCGTTTTGCTTTGCGTCGCCTGCCCTGGAGAGATCCCTTGAATCTCCCAAGCTACGAAGATCGATGTAGGCTCGTACACCTCGATTTGCTATCTGTCCGCCGTGATACATTGAAAGCTGTTTTCGTCGCGGACCTCATCCAATCTCGAATTGATTGTGCAGATCTCCTACAACAGCTAAATTTTGACATTCATCGGCGTAATTTGCGGTTTAATCCCTTTCTCAGAATTCCTCGTGCTAGAACTAACTATGGCTTTAATAAACCGTTTTCGAGTATGTGTCGCGTATTCAATACTTGCTCTGATGAATTTGATTTAAATCTAACTCGTAACACCATTAAAACCCGTTATCTCCGATTTTTTTCCCGCTAGTTTTATTTAGATAATTAGACGATATCAATAGTTGTTAGCTAGCTTTGTAGTTTAAATTAGGGTAATTTAAGGTTTCGTTATGTATCAGTTGGACAAATGTTATCTGTTGATATAAAGATGAGAAGGTTTTATGCCTGCTGGAGAAGGAGAACAAAGATCTCAGCTCCAGCGGGCTTTTCCCTTGCTCCTAAAAAAATAAAATAAAAAAATAAAATAAAAATTATATCGGCCACCAATTTTTCACTGGGACCATCGTTCTTGTTTCACCGGGAATAAGAACCTCAATAGGGTAACCGGTTTGGCTCCATGGTTTCTAAAATTTTTAATTTTAATTCATCGCGACTTTAGTTGTAATTGGTGTTTTTTTAATTTTCTGCGAGACTTTTTAAACGCGTAACAGTTCAGATATTTATTTTATCTTATTTAAAGTGTTTTGTTTTGATAAAAAAAAATTTAAAGATTAACAGATGTAGCTACCGTGACCCAGTCGATTGGTACTTCTGTTTTAATCTTCCTTCAGAAATTTAGTATGTGTGGTTCGCGATAAGCATAAGAAATGCGTTGAACTACAAATAATCGGAACATAATTGATTCAAAACATCATTGTTCAGAATGTTGGCCACATTGCTCGCAGAATTCCGTTGTGCAACCTATTTGAGCTATTTACCGTCAATTAAAGCACAGTTTCGTCAATCAATCAAGACTCAATATTTAATTAAGCTCGGATGAATGCGGGAGCGCAAGGATTCTTTCGGATTGATAATCAAATATTGATTCAACGTGGTGGTATTTGCATGTTTGCGAACATACTGGAGACTTAATTGGAATCCGTCACGACAATCCTTATACTGTTAATAACAATGTCGTTGTTTAGTTGTTTCATTCCGTAAACAGTGCCGCTCTCGTTCAATAAACTAACATGAATATTCTACAACACATCATTCTATATACATAAATGTTTAAGCATTGCTCTCACACAAAACGACAAAACTATTAAATTGACTGCTTCAGTTCCCGAATCGCTAGACTCAAATCATAGCACTCTGTTCGTTAAAACCCACTGAAACTGCACACAATGCTAAAACAATCCGCACTTCATTCCCCGTGAGGTTACTTTCCACGCAATTCACGCCATTGAAATATGGTGCATCGATTTTCCTAATTAAATTCTCGATGGCGACAACAACCGTAAATAAATAATACACCATTGCATGAATATTCGAGAAGGATTATTCGGAATTAATTAGTCCACTCATCGATCACTTTTTGCCGCCTCAGTGGGGCTGCTGTTCTCTGCGTCTATTGTGCAAGCGCCTGTTGTGCCGGCATTAGGCTCCGATGAAATGCCAGTTCGATTGGACAATATCATGCATAATTTCCGTACGTGAGTTTGATCATGCATCGACTGCACTCGGCGTAAAACATACACACGCTCACGCACACGCACACATACAAACCGAGACACTATTGCTATCGAAACGAGTGGAGAACGTTTCCAACCGAATGCTTGAATCAATGAAATAGCAAAGTCGTCGTACGGAATGTGTTCAGATGCCATAATTTACCATAGCTGAACGAATCGGTTACGGGAAGGCGGAAGTTGTTGGAAGCTTGATACACCTGGTTCTGGAAGATCTTTGGCGCGGAAGATTACATGAAATTATGAGACACTTTCTATTATCATAATCTGTTCAGGATAGGTAATCATCATTATTGATTTTATCGGTCACGAACCGAACAGAAGGGATAAGAAAACAAAGGCTGGAACAAGTTCTAAACATTTCTGCATACCTATCGATTGAATCAGTTATCAGAGAAATTCCAGAAATTAACATGATCGATTGGGTCCGATTGGAATGAAACTTTGCACACGTCTTTAAGTATGGGAAATCTTTATTCAAACACCTAGAGACGTTTTTATGCAGCGCAGTCGAGAGAACTGTAATATTGTGGGAATAAATGAAGAATACAGTATGCGTCAGAAAATAATGAGGCTTAAATATTTTTAATTTCCTGTATTAAAATAACATTAAACATAGCCTGTATTAACATAAAATTTGTAGAAGATTTAGCTTTCTCTTCAGTCAATATGTCTGCCATTTGCATTTATAACCGCTTCTAGACGACGCTTGAAGCATTTGCAGACCTTGGCAATATAATCTGTTGACACTTCTCTAGCAAAGTCTTGGCATTACATTCCTTTTGGGGAGTTTGGCCTTTCTGTTTTAACAGACTTCGCAGCCGATTCATAGCGTACAGGATCATTGCATGGCTGGTACTACGATCCTACTGACACTTAGAATCCTTCCAGGTCTGGGATCGATGACATTTCTCTCCAATGTTTTATTATGGAGATCCTTAGAGAGATCAAATTCGAGGGAGGATGTTCAAATCCACGTGCTTCAATATTCGCTCATACACTGAAATCCAAAGGATTTAAGTCAGGCGAGCTAGGTTGCCACATCTCTTTGGACCAGAATTGAGGCATGTTGTCCCTCAACCTCAACTTTTGTGTTTTCTTCGACGTGTGGGCTGGGACACAACATTTGCATCCCTGCCGTAGGTAGATGTAATCCAAGGCAAATCTGTTAACTCTTCTTACCGTTAGCCTGCTTAGCAATTTTTCTCATGCTCCGAACGGGATTACGAAATACTCCATTAAGATTGTATCAACCCTGACGTTCTTACAGATTGCTTCCGACCAAGTCCAGGTTTTCTTGGTACTATTGGGAGTCCAACTGACGACTTGACATAAAATACAGTAGCCCTTGAACATTTTACTAGAGCCAAGATATCTGAAACTGATTTCTGGGCGTAAAGTCTTTCTTGTTCATTTTTCAAAAAATCTTCCTTAATAATATTAATAAAAAATAATTCAAATATATAAATCTGTTTGTAAACAACAACTGCCACCTGGATCAAAATTTTTTAAAACTAGGTTGAGTGACTTGAGCGGTAAGGTAGTGTTAGTGAAAGTCTATTGAATTCGTAGTGAGAATTTTTAAATTCGTTTTGGCCTTCTTTTAGCTTCTCTATTCCCGATACTTTCGGAAACGGAATTCGGAGATCGGTGTAGAGCCGAAGTCAGTTAAATTTGCGTAATGGATTGTTAAACATTTCATTAGATTCGAAATTTTTGAAAATAAGTGTAACCATCTAAGAGAAATCGTAGTGCGTTCCAAAAAAAATTTTAGTGCCTTCCGGGATCGTAAACCGAATACCGGTAAAACTCAAATAAGTTTATTTTGGTCGTCGACTCTCAAAATCTGTGAAACCAATGAATTGATGTAGAGGGGACGGGTATAGTGTGATGGGTAAGTCCATGCCTTTCACGCAGCCCGCCTGGGTTCGATTCCCAACCCCGCACATAGGGTCAGAAAGTTTTTCTGATCCGAAGAGGCAAATGACCTCAAGGTTAAAATCTCTATAATCGAAACAAAAAAATAAATTGATGTGAAATTTTTACACTAATCACCCTGTATCTTCTGAACCGGAAGTCGGATCTGTTTAAAAAAAATCAGTCTTTATTGGACCTTAAGACCTTTAATTTGAACGTTAGATTCAGCCATGTACTAGCAGAATGAGTGATGATGATGGAAATATTTTTCACACAAAAATGCATATCTCGACGAACTTCTCCGAATGATATAAGGGTGTAAGAAGTTGTGTTCTTCCAGCAGTAATTGTTGCAAGCAGTATAAATCAATATAAATATGATTGTTCGTTCTATAGTAATTTTCTAGAGTTAGCAAGACAATATTAATTATGTAAGCAACGAACTTCTTTCCCAATTCTTTGTTTTTATCGGGAGCAAAATGACCCGAGTGAGCCACCTTGTAAATATTTCTTCCACGAAAAGGCTAAAACTTTCTCTAGATAAGAAGAAAAAACTTATTATCATGTGTTTTGTTCCATTGTCTTGGTGGTTATTCACCCGTTGCTTAAGATCATCCTGCCTCTATGTTCAGATACCATCTTGTCTACGATCGGGCGGAGCATATATTTTAACGAAAAATGTTTAAATATTTCATGTATATTTCAACGCATATGGCGAGTATTTGTTCGTAATTGCAAGAAATAATAGTGACGGAAGGTAGTAATGCATGAAATTTTCACGTTTTTTCAGTTAAGATATAGCTAGATTTTCTTAGGCGGTGCGTTTTACCCCATCTACCCCTACTGGAATAAAACGAAAAGTCGCTTACAAAAAATATCGATATCCCCGTTAAAATTAGACGGATTTTAACAATCTATGGCTTGTTGGATAGCTGTTACCGTGCGGAATCTAGGTCGAAAAACATACTCTGTTTACAAGGTCAATTGTTAAAATTTTGACATAAAACTTCGTATAACTCAAAAAGTAAACATCCGAGTTATATCTATTTATATGAACGTATCTTTAATTTTTCATTGAAATCCTTTGTTTTCAACTTGTTATTAAATAATTGATACATTGGATGCTGAGTTCAATGAATTCAATGTCGATGCATTTTTGAGAGAAGCGTTGAAGTACGAAGATGTATTGCTCTTAATTTATGCACACATGATTATTTTTCATCGCAAGTTTGAGTCCTTTCCACTGTCTCTAAAAATATCTAGCTTTAAAAAAGCAATAATCAAATTAGTGTCAATCGTGTGTTTTGACGACAGGGTTCAAATTAAATAATAAATAATAATAATTGAACTTTTCTTCAACGTAGAAATTTTTGGAGTGCCCAATAAATTTCCCACAACTTTTTCATAGACACCATTTTTGTAAAAGTGTATGTTTTGCGGGTTCCCTTTTTAAAAACCCAACAAGTTGTACGAAATGTTGACGGGGGACTACACAGCTGTTGCAGTCGCAAAATAACATCTCGAATTATGTTCAAACAGATATTTCTACTCAACATATGCTTCCAGAAGCATTGACACATACTGATTTTTTTTTCTATGTAGGGATGGATACTACGATTTCTATGTAGGGATGCAAATCCACAAAATGAAAAATATCACCATTCAAACATCTGTAAATTATTTGCAGTTGGATATGAAGTTTACATTCCGTCGAAGAAGGTGGAAATTGACGGTGTTGTCACTGAAGCAAGTCTGACAGCCGATGATTTACTTAAATATGGAGTTGGTCGTTTCAAAAACTCCATGCTTGAGGGAGTTAAGATACTCGAGTGCAAGCAATTGTACTGAGCATCTATTGTCGATGGAAATAAGTCTCATCGTCCCTCAGATTCGTTTCGAGTAACATTTGCCGGATCTGCGTCGCCTAGCCATGTCTATATCGATAAAATTCGTCTTCCTTTTCGGCTTTTCGTACCGCTTGTTATCAATTGCACGAACTGTAACAAATTCGTACATACAGCTACTTATTGTAGTAATATGTCTAAATGTATAAAATGTCAAGGATAATCTTTGTGATAAAGATATTGAAAAATATGTTTATTGTGGGGAGAGTCCTCATGATCTCTCAGACAAAGTGAAGCATTCTTTAAAAGCATGGTCTAACCGCACATATGCAGAAATGCTTAAAACAATTATTGATGTCCCCCCATTCGAAACAGAAAACGGTTTTCCAAATCTAGAGCCAGAGGAATCTGACTCTGATGAAAATAGTGAAGTCACTTCTCAAGGTTCTGTTAAGAGGAAGAAATCCTCCTAAAAATCACCAAGAAAGACATCTAAAATTACACCTTCAAAAAAAGATCCCCGTGTTAAACCTAAAAAGCCAAATTTAAAACCAAAAACTATGCCTCCTGGTTCGTCAAATTCACAAACCAATCCAGGAACTAGCACAAGAAAGGACAATAATCCAGTGGGCTCCGTTTCACATTCACCAACAGGATTACTGAAGTTTTCAGAAATTGTAGAATAGATTTTCACAGCATTCAATAGTATATCATAACGGCATTCCTTCCAATAGCTAGATATTTTTTAAAACAGTTATCAGTTCAATGGCCAGTTCTCTCAGGTTTTGTATCATTTAATGGATAATTTATCATCCGCCGCAAATGATTCAATCACTGTCCTGCAGTGGAATTGTCGAAGCATCATGCCAAAACTAGATTCATTTTAAGTTTTGTTGCAAAGTCAAAAATGTGATGTATTTGCTTTGTGTAAAACATGGGTTAAATCAAACAAAGCCTTAAATTCTAATGACTTTGACATTATAAGTCTCGATAGAGACTCTCCGTTTGGCGGAATGCTTTTAGGAATTAAGAAACGCTATTCGTTTTGTAGATTAAATATTCCTTCGACTTCTAGCATAGAAGTGGTTGCATTGAGTCGGTGTATATTCCTCCAAGAGCACAAGTTGGACAGCGACAGCTTAATGAAATGGTCGAAGCCCTCCCTGCTCCACGATTGATTCGGGGAGATTTCAATTCGCATGGAATTATGTGGGGTTCCGTTTACAATGATAACAGATCATCATTAACATATAATATTTGCGACAATTTCAACATGACAGTATTGAATTTGGGTAGCATGACACGGATTCCAAGACCTCCTGCACGTCCAAGCGCGTTAGATTTATCTCTTTGCTCGACTTCAATTCGACTAGATTGTACCTGGAAAACATTTCCTGATATACACGGTAGCGATCATTTACCAATCATCATCTCTATTTACTGCTAATAATTGCATTTATAATTCAGTTAATATTTCATTTAATTTGACAAAAAATTGACTGGATTAAATACCAAGGTAGTATCTTAAATACCTTGAACTCAATGTAAGAGCTCTCCCCACTTGAAGAATATAACTTCCCCGTTTGTTCGATTCTGGAGGCCGCAGAACAAGCCCAAACCAAACGATTTTTTGGCCCATCGTCTAACAGAAGGCCTCCAAACCCTTGGTTGAATAAAGAGTGCTCAGATGCTAAACAAACAAGATGCTGCTTTTGAAAAATTCTTTACTTTAAAAACCAAGTAGAAGAGCATACTTCAGGCCAAGAAATGTAGCTATTGGAGACATTTTGTCGAAGGTTTGTCAAGAGAAACCTCAATGAGCACTCTTTGGAATACGGCCAGACGAATGAGAAATCGTAACGTAGGAAATGAGAGTGAGGAATACTCGAACCGATGGATATTTGATTTTGCGAAGAAAGTTTGTCCAGATTCTGTTCCTACGCATAGCATTATTAGGGAGTCTTCTCCAAATAATGGTTCCATTGATAACCCCTTTTCAATGATGGAATTTTCCATAGCACTCATATCTTGTAACAATAACGCTCCTGGGTTGGACAGAATTAAATTCAACTTGGTGAAGAATCTGTCCGACCTCGCAAAAAGACGTTTGTTGAAATTCTTCAACAAGTTTCTTGTTCCACCTGACTGGAGGCAAGTGAAAGTTATCGCCATTCAAAAGCCGGGGAAACCAGCTTCCAATCACAACTCATATAGACCCATTGCAATGTTATTCTGCATCTGAAAATTGTTCGAAAAAAATATTCTTCGACGTCTCGACACTTGGGTCGTTTGTTGTTGTGTTTGTTGTCAGACACTCAATTTGGCTTCCGTAGAAATAAAGGGACGAATAATTGCCTTGCATTACTTTTGTTTCAATTGATGTTCTTTCAGACAAGCTCCATCAACATGGACTTCCAGCGATTATAAATAATTATTTGCACAACCTTTTGTCAGAGAAATGCATTTATTTTTCACATGGAGATTTGGCGTGGTTTCAGTTACTGGACCCAAAGCTATTGAACTGCAAAAACCATGGCCAGATACCTTAGATAACTTGTCCGTTTGGGCTGTTCATCTGGGTTTCGAATTCTCTGCGGAGAAAACAGAGCTGGTCGTCTTTTCAAGAAAGCATGATCCCGCGCAGCTTAAGCTTCATATGATGGGAAGAATGATCCAACAGGTTTTGACTTTCAAATACCTCGGGGTGTGGTTTGATTCCAAATGGACGTGGGGAGGACACATCAGGTATCTGATAACTAAATTCCAAAGAAGAGTAAATTTTCTGACGCACAATAACAGGATCTTAGTGGGGTGCTTCTCCGGAAGATCTAATGAAATTGAATTAGACAACGATACTTTCAGTGATGGAATATGGATGCGTTTGCTTTCGTTCCGCTGCAAACTCTCATATTATTAAATTAGAGTGAATTCAATATCGTTGTTTGCGAATTGCTTTAGGCTGCATGCATTCGACACAGGAAAGCAACCCTTCAAGATATATTCCTATCCGTGTCAGCCTCCTAAATGTCCCTGACTCAACTTTATTTTTCGACACATCTATGCAGCGCGAAGTGCGTGGAATCCCTGAACATCTACGCTCGATGGAAATCCCAAAAATATGTTCGAGTAAGTTCAGGCATATTGACTCTGCGAAAATATTTTACACCGACGGATCACGAATTGAAAAGGCTACTGGGTTTGGTATATTCAACAATAATGCTTCCGCTTTATTTAGGCTTCCAGAACCTGCATCTGTTTATATAGCAGAGTTAGCAGCAGTTCATTATAGTTTGAGTGTAATCGTCACATTATCTCCAAACCATTATTTTCTCTTCACAGATAGTCTGAGTGCAATTGAAGATATTCGTTCTAACGCTGCTGGCAAAAACGAATGGTTTTTCTTTTGCAAAATAAAACAGTGCCTGAACGACATATTGAATAATAATTATTGAATCACAAGAGTTTGGGTCCCGGCTCATTGCTCCATTCCAGGCAATGAAAAAGCCGATATTTTAGCCAAACGAGGTGCTATTGAGGGTGAAATTTATGAGAGATCGATTGCTTTCAACGAATTCTATAGCGCGTCTCGCCAAAGAACACTTGCCAGTTACAAGCTTCTTGGGGTAAAGATGATCTGGGTCGGTGGAGGCACTCAATTGTTCCTAAAATGTCGACAAAAGCATGGTTCAGGGGACTGAACACATATGCACATCTCCTTCGAATTGCAATTTCCAAGACTAATCATTGTGCTTGTGGCGAAGGTTATCGCGATATTGATCATGTCTTTTGGTTATGCGTGGAGTATCGTGATGTCAGATCTCAACTAATAAATTTCAACCAATAGCCAGTTAACTTATATTAAATAGAAGTAATGAACTGATACAAACAAACTTGAAATAGTTATTAGATCATGTACAAAATGAATGTATTTTATTTAATGTAATTTATAATAGCAAATCGTTTGATAAAAACAGTGTTTAGAGTAACTAATGAATACCAACATACTAATATGATTTTCGAAATGTATTACGTGTAATGTACTATGTATTATGGATGCCACGGCGAAGAAAAATTTATGTATATTGCCTATGAAATAAACGAATTTATGGAAAAAAAATTTAGACGCAAATTAGTTTCTAAGGAACAAACGCCGTTATATTGATCAAGTGTCATCACATGGTAGAAACACGGGGAGACATGAGATAGGATCATGCGAGCACTTGATTATCTCACTTTTTGACGTCGTCAAATTGCCAAATTTATTGTTCAATTAAAAAGTACAGTTCGTGTAAAACATCAATTCAATGAAGAAAATCTTATCAGATGTGTTCATTCGCAACTTTTCGCATAGGAAAAGACGCCAGCGTCACAAAAAATGTTGATCCTCCGTTATAATATAGTACAGATATTTTTGGTGTTCTATCACATTTAAAAGCAAGTGCACTCGAAGATATAACAAACCAATAAATTTGTACTAATTGTGTATACTTTGCTTCAAACCAATACAGCATACATACATATATGCAACGAATGACGCCTAATACGATCCAATTTTCATCCCTGATTCCATAAGCTACCCACCTTCCTCCAACCCTAAGATCCTCACTGCTCCGAAACCATAACAATTGTTTTCATAATCGTAATTGTTCGATTCACTCTCTTAGAATCGTGGTTTTCGCTCAGTTGATTGTTTGCATTTCATCGATTGCGCTATTGTACCCTCGTCGGTGCATCGGGGAATCGATTTGAGCTATGGGTTATGGCATTCGGGTGCTGCTTCCATCGACATCATCAGTGACGATGAGTATGCAAACGGATCCAATAAGCAGCAGCGCACACACACACGGTGCCTGAAGATTAGTCGGTACCAAACTACAGTTACGGTCGGGTACGGGCAGGATGCAAGTATCCCGTTGACACTCGTTTGAACCTCAATGGACTGGAAAGACCTTAATTATCGCTTTCCTTGTCCATTCCGTGAGTGGGTGTTATGCATGGACGATATTGTGCTGAGTGGTACTCTCGATCAATTTCGATTTCCAGCGGTGATTCGGATGAAGCTGCGGTTCGGTTCGGCACCTTCGGTATGCAAAGTGCAGAACAGAGGAGAATTATGGCAGTCACCGTTTTCGTCTATGCGACTCTTGTGCGAAGTTCAGACCGCTGCTCTCGCTAAATGGATATTGAAATTAATATTAAATGGGTACTATTTTTCAAAGCTGATATAGTTTGGGTTGCAAATGGGTTTCAAGATCTTTTAGCGTGGTCAGTTTGTACCTTGCTACAACTTAATCCGAATCGTAAGATATAAATGTATTTCACGAGCTGTTTCGGTCTATTTCGGAGTGACCAATGATTAATTTAAGCACTTAGGAACGGTTGATTTCATGTAAGTTGAATGGATTGAAAACACAGAGTTGTTCTGTTCGAAGTTGCGAATAATTATGTTTGATACTTAGAGGTGAATTATTGCCTTTAAACAAAAGGTATTGATATGGTTTTTGCGCACCAAAGTTGGGTTCCGTAAATTTAATTAAAAAAATTGCTATTGTATGAAGTATGCTTTCTACTAATTAATGATTGATCACACAATCCGTGAATAATAATAAACAAAACGTTAGGGCTTTTAAATTTCTAAATTACTCGAAGTAATTTGAGATTCAGAGTCATTCCGCCGAAAGTCGAAACAGGTAAACTCATAAAAATTTGAATGAATGAGTACAAATGTAAAAATGTCTACTGCAGCTTCACTGCATCGTTTTTGTCCATGTGTTGTCTAACTACGCGTTCGGACGTAGCTTAGACAAAGAATACAAGCTTTAGGTTGGCCGTGCAAAGACCAGAATTACTGATGTGTATGCTAGAGGCTTCCGACGTTCTGAGCAGCTTTGAACAGCCAAACCATCGTAGCTTTGGGTTTTTGACTACACCACAGCAATTATTTTGGAGACATGAATAACTGAATATTTTTGGTAATAAGATGATTGAACTTGTACTTGTACTTGTACTTGTACTTGTACTTGTACTTGTACTTGTACTTGTACTTGTACTTGTACTTGTACTTGTACTTGTACTTGTACTTGTACTTGTACTTGTACTTGTACTTGTACTTGTACTTGTACTTGTACTTGTACTTGTACTTGTACTTGTACTTGTACTTGTACTTGTACTTGTACTTGTACTTGTACTTGTACTTGTACTTGTACTTGTACTTGTACTTGTACTTGTACTTGTACTTGTACTTGTACTTGTACTTGTACTTGTACTTGTACTTGTACTTGTACTTGTACTTGTACTTGTACTTGTACTTGTACTTGTACTTGTACTTGTACTTGTACTTGTACTTGTACTTGTACTTGTACTTGTACTTGTACTTGTACTTGTACTTGTACTTGTACTTGTACTTGTACTTGTACTTGTACTTGTACTTGTACTTGTACTTGTACTTGTACTTGTACTTGTACTTGTACTTGTACTTGTACTTGTACTTGTACTTGTACTTGTACTTGTACTTGTACTTGTACTTGTACTTGTACTTGTACTTGTACTTGTACTTGTACTTGTACTTGTACTTGTACTTGTACTTGTACTTGTACTTGTACTTGTACTTGTACTTGTACTTGTACTTGTACTTGTACTTGTACTTGTACTTGTACTTGTACTTGTACTTGTACTTGTACTTGTACTTGTACTTGTACTTGTACTTGTACTTGTACTTGTACTTGTACTTGTACTTGTACTTGTACTTGTACTTGTACTTGTACTTGTACTTGTACTTGTACTTGTACTTGTACTTGTACTTGTACTTGTACTTGTACTTGTACTTGTACTTGTACTTGTACTTGTACTTGTACTTGTACTTGTACTTGTACTTGTACTTGTACTTGTACTTGTACTTGTACTTGTACTTGTACTTGTACTTGTACTTGTACTTGTACTTGTACTTGTACTTGTACTTGTACTTGTACTTGTACTTGTACTTGTACTTGTACTTGTACTTGTACTTGTACTTGTACTTGTACTTGTACTTGTACTTGTACTTGTACTTGTACTTGTACTTGTACTTGTACTTGTACTTGTACTTGTACTTGTACTTGTACTTGTACTTGTACTTGTACTTGTACTTGTACTTGTACTTGTACTTGTACTTGTACTTGTACTTGTACTTGTACTTGTACTTGTACTTGTACTTGTACTTGTACTTGTACTTGTACTTGTACTTGTACTTGTACTTGTACTTGTACTTGTACTTGTACTTGTACTTGTACTTGTACTTGTACTTGTACTTGTACTTGTACTTGTACTTGTACTTGTACGTATACTCGTAGTTGAAATAGAACTTGGACTATGACATTCAAAGGTTCATTTACGTTACATTTTGAACATTGCCCTTGGATCTTTAAACCTTTGCATTCAACCCTTGTTCCTTTTTCCTAGTCCTTAATGTCGTAAAGTCCTTTGTAATTTTATATTTTAAAAATAATATAATAAATTCAACTTTCTCCTGAACATTAAGATGCAAAATTAAAAAAGATCATACCAAGTTATATACTAGCCTCTCCAGCCTACGAGGAATATTTGTTTTGAGAAAAAAATCATTTCTATTAGTCATGTGAAGATGAAATAGTTAAGCGATAGAAATAACAATTTTATTGTTGAGCAATTCCAAAAACGATGAAATACGATTATGATAAAATTTTGCAAACGCCCTCAATATAGCAAACTATTTGATTTGTACGATTTAATTCGGTTTCAGATTAGTTTTAAGAAAAGAAGTTATAATATGTTTAACATTTACATATCATTCTAGAAAATAAAATTCATAAATATTCTCACAGTGATAGAAGCCAACCTAGAAGTAGCCAATGTCGAGATATTTAGAAATGAAATTCAAAAACTATAAGGATCAGCCCCATGGGGTTGTTCGAGCCATTGATGTGGAACACTACAGCCAACATTTCTAATGATCGAAATTTATAATCAAACAGTTCAATCAATCGTCACACTTTTGAATTCGCAGTTACACAAGAGTTTGCTTAGATTAATTTTTATTAGGAACCAACACCGAACACGCGAACCCAGAATATAGACTCTGTTTGTCTTGATTTGTATTTGTTTTGTAGTCGATGAAATTACATCAATATCATAAATGTATGCAACTATATCTTTGTACATACTGGCGATATGGATTTCGATATTTTAGCTTGTCTTCGCCAAGCTTGTGTTCATGTATGCACGCAGGTATTTTTATAGCGTTAAGTTTTTCTATCATTACTACCACTCTACGATTTCAGTTGAAGCGATAAACATTTTCTTATTATTAATCGACTGCATCTGTAATTAATCTTAAGCACTCCAAATTAACGCTGGGGTAGTTTCAAATTTCTCAAGCGAAAACGACATAACATGGATTTTCATCCGATCTCGTATGACACAAGATCAGAGCATACCAATTAAAGCTTCAAATCGTTTTATAGCGCTTTCAGTCTTGCTGTCTAGCAACAACCTACCTTTGGCGTGCTACGCGTAGGACCAAAACGTTAGCTATAATTTCGTTTATATTTATAGATTCGCGTGCTTCCAAAAGCTTCGCATTTGCATCGATTGACCAATCAGAGCGATGCTTACTCATTGATATATCGCTTACTCCTTCAAAACCGTCGTCTACGTCAGGGAAATCCGGTATGTCGGAGATTTTTAGCAGACAAAATACAACACTGGTAACCATTATTCAACATTTTAATGATATATAATTGAAAATACATGGCTGTGCACATTCAAATCAATACGTAGAAATATTTGCAATCAATTGATGAAAAACTATTACTGATTGAAACTGAACTGACTTAGCTGTAAGTGTTCAAAAGCTGATCTCATTTCTACTTGTATTTACCCTTGAATATTTAATTTGCACCCCTATATAGAAAACAAAGATGTGTTCAACATAAAAAATTCCAGTCTATAAAGAATTTCCTCGTTTGAATCTAGTTTTAGAAAGATGAGTAAAAGTATTGCCCTTGATCTGAGGAACATTCTGTTTCCCAAATAATCACTTTTCATGAATAGGTATGCAATGTGTTGAATTTTTTTTATATTTATTTACTTTTTTTTGGGGCAGGATCGATCTCATAAGTCGTTTTGGACACCATGTTTCGAGTTGCAAGTATTTGAATGAAGAGCATTAAAAAACAGAGGATTTGCCTTTATCAAAAAACTGTAATAAATTGACTTCATTTTATCAAGCAAAGTCTTGGCATTACATTCCTTTTGTGGAATTTGGCCTTTCTGTTTCAACAGACTTCGCAGCCGATACTTAGTGTACAGAATCATTGCATGGCTAGTACTATGGATCCTACTGACACTAAGAATCCTTCCAGGTCGGGGCTCGAACATACGACAACTGGCTTGTTAGACCAGCATCAAGCATCAGTAGTTTTGTCGATCCGTACAAAATAAATGGTTCGTCATACAAAAGATGTGTGTAAAGTTTCATTCGAATCGCTGCGATTTGAATGAAACTTTACACACAAAAAAGGTGGACATTCAGGACCGACTAGCTGCTAGTCGGTTCTGAATGTCCACCTTTTTTCCAGATTGTTTGATGCGAATTATTCCCTTTCTGTGAGTAGGTTTTTCAATGGATTTCGGTTAACTTTCAAATTACAAAGTTTTTATCAGCGTAAATTTTCACTACGACAATGATCGACCTCATGATGTTGTTCCATTCGTAAAATGCGTAATGACACATACTTACCGTAATCCGGCAACCTTTCGTTTGTGTGGATGCAAAACCCTTTTTTTTTGAAATCTTGTTTCTGTGATAGAAAAATACGTTTTTGGGCTAAAACAGGCCCGTACCCAGGAATTCGTTTCGGGAGGCGTTCTCAGATAAAAAAATAATGTTATTGAAGATTACTTATGTACCTAATGCTCGGTATGTCTTTTACCGGCGCTTTCAACAGACAATTTCAACTTTTCCACTGGAACTGTCGTTATGGAGTATTCAAATAACATTTGTGACTGTGCCCGAGAGAAGGTTATTGTATCACATTTCTTTACGTTCACTGTCATGTTATTTCTGTAACACACGTCTAAGACCTTCCAAATTTGTATACAGCACAACAATCCACAAGACTTGTAATGATGCCATATATTTTAGAATCATTTACATTCCTATTTCAAAGGACGACAATTCACTGCAAAGAGTAGCAAAGCCGATTTGTGGAGAATGAAAAATATCGTCCAAATTTATAGGTCATATTAGTGGATGGTCATACAAATTTACTTTAGTTGTACTAATTCCGGATTAAGGTTCCGGAAGTAGTGGTCTGAAATTCCAGAAAGAAACTGACATAAATTTCTCAAAGATAAATTAACGCAAGGGACGCCTATGACTTACAAAAAATAGCGCATGTAACGCTGCGTAACGTCTATCATTCACGGAAATGTAACATATGTAACGCTTCGTAGTACCTATAACTTACGAAAGAGCGACGTATATTACACTTCGTAATACCTATAACTTTTTTAAAAGTAACGCATCGTAACTCGTTTCCCGCAAGCATCGAACTCTTATAACAGTTTTTGACATTCATTATTTCCACAAAATAACTCATATGACTTGTAACCCTCATTTTAAGAAAATTATCGCATGGAACGTTTTCTAACTTCTTTAACTTAACGTAACTTAGCGTGATGGGTAAGTCGATGCCTTTCACGCAACTCGTCTGGGTTCGATTCCCAACCCCGCACATAGGGTGAGAAAGTTAAGGTTGAAACCTCTATAAGAAACATCTCAAAATAAAAATAAAATTCACAGAACTCAACGAACAGTAACACAACTATTCTCGATTTGACCGTCACCGATTCTAACGAACTACGAACGAAGCTGGCTTTTCACAATCGCCGACATAATTTTGCTCCGAGCAATGCTCTGAAATGGCACATGTTTCACAAAGAAAATTTCAGTTACCCAAACTCAATCAACGAACATTTCGATTAAATGTAAATTGTATTTAGGTCCATTAACACTAAAGTACACGAAAATGAAGCGATGCAAATTTCGTTCAAACTTTCTCTTTCGCGCAGCCAAGTGTAAATGAAAAAAAAAAATGTCAATCCAACGTAACTTTTCTCGTTTTACATTTCATTCGCTTCGATTTGCCACGAACAACGATTCCATGGGAACAAATCAAAGTTTTAATCCAATCGCCGTGGGCTCTGCTACTACGGCTCGAATTAACTGGCGGAATGGAAACTTTTCAAATTTCATCATATTCCTTCCCGTTCGGGAAAATGCCACCACCAAGCGTCGATGACAGTTGCTCCGTCTTCTGCCGTTGTTCCGCTTCAAGGGGTCCGAAGAATGAAGAAAATTTCTGTACCGCAGAAGGTAGTGAAAACATCTCCCAAGAAATATCGTCACGAAAATAGCCGCCGGAAAACTTCCCGCCCGCTTGGGAATCGGAAGCAGTCAAGTGTAGGAAAAAGAAAATTGAACTTAGGGGGGGAGTGCCGTCTGAAATATTATATAAGCTCATCAAAATACGATATGTCACATCCTTGATTGCGTTCCTGACGAAGCAAAACGTACGCTGTCGACGTTCGAAGGCCAAAACCCTTCACGGCCAGGTTCGACTTTCTAAAAAAAAAAGAAAAGAAAGAAAACCCCCGCAGCACTTGGACGGACATGGGAAAAATTGTCAATTCCAACCACCAACGGATTATTTCGGTCGCAATGTCTGCCCGGTCCGTCTGCTTTCGAACCTATTCGGACTTGTTAGTTTAGTACCTACGAAGAGGGGAAATGAAACCGAATTTGATTTTCACAGAGCGTCCCATTTTACATTTTTATAGTCCACCCGATTCGGACAGATGATCTTCCAAGGAGGTGATCAACTGAAGCTGGACTAGACAACAGAGGGCTGTTAACAGGATCGACAAAAGGAAGCGGCTTCCGGGAGCAACGTGGGGCAATCCAAACGGTGGAGCGCAATAAAAATGTCATAAAATGAAAGGCAATCTTTTCGTTTTTTCGGTCGATACGTGAATTGAATTTTGATTGTTTCCTTGGTTCTCCCCAGCGGGCACTTCCGAGTGTGATCCGGTTCGGGCAGCCGGCTTTCGCGTGTTGGCAAGCTAACTAGGGACCTGTCTGCTTGAGTGGACCGGGAAATCATGAAGATCAGTACAATTTCAAAGCTTTGTTCGATATTGGCTTACCAAAGGAAAGCAAATTCCAATATTCTATTAATACCAACCGAATGAGAATCTCTGCTTGTGCTGAGCAAGTTTAAGGTTTATTGAAAATTAATAATCATTAAAAATTCAAATTATCCAAGCGACATGTGCTTCGAATTACACTCTAACTTGACACTGAATTCCAGTGACATCACTTACAGCTCGGCTAGGAAATCGGTTAGGATCTCACCCTACCTAGATTGAATCTGACATCCGGCGAAGATTCAAACCACACTCATTCTGCTATGAATATCCAACCAACTAAATTCAATTTCCTTCCCAATTAGCCGTATTTCACACAAACCCAAATGGGAACCCTTAACCGCCTCGCCGCCTCATCAAGTCTCCACGCGATGCCGGAAGAAAGTCAAAACTCATATCAAAAACTTTTCCAGCATCCCGAAATGATCCTTTTCAAAACAGTCGTAATGTCACGTTGCGCCAGATGCGGTCTCCATTTTCCTTTCCGGAACCATGTGCGTCGGCGGTGACGCGACGTTGGCACTCGCACTTGTGTATTTATGCGTGCGGAAATTTTAGTATGCTTTCGAAGGCCGCAGCCTTCGAAAAAAGGGCGCTTTTGGCTTTATTTACACGTCATTTGAATTTTGCACAGCCTCCCTACCCCTCCAACCAGTCTACACTAATGTCGGTAATGGGTGTTTTATTGCTTTCTGTCATCGGGGGACACGAATGTTCGGAAGAATGTTTCTACTTTCCCGGAAGCTGCCTCGACCATCCCGAGAAAGGCTGAGAATTCCTTGCGCGTGGGTGCGGTAAAGATTTAGTCTAGGCTCAACTTGATGCCAAAAGAACAAAGGTTTCCATTTATTGTGACAAGGTGCCATTCGCGAGGAATTTATTTTACTTCTTTGAAGTTGTATATTCTTGTGAAGTTCAATCCGGTTACCCGGTGGCTAAAGTTGTCTCAATAATGTTAATTGATCCCAAGAATGAGATTTAATACTATTTGCGACCGTAAAGAATTCCGCTAACAGTATAATGGCGATTAATTTTGAAATTGTTCCGGTTGTCAAAGAGAAGAGATAGAAGCGCGTTTCTGAGGGACAATGAATTCTCGTTTCAGGTCTGAAAAACAACAAATCGGCAGTGTCAATCTGAAATGCGATGAATAGTTGAAAATTACAAAGAATTTCAAAACAGACTGCGAATAAATTTGCACAGCTTATCTTTTTCGGGGCTTTTGAAATACGTTTGAAATTATTATGATTATTATTGCCTGAAGGTAAAATTAATCCAATATTAGGCACAGTGGAATTTGCTATAAGATGTCAAGAAAACTTTTTTTGAAATTTCAAGATTTAAAAAAAATCTCGAAAACGTTAGTGTCGATTCTTGCTTTTATTCAAATGGACAAGTAAGATCGGATTAAGATTGGGACTGGATGACGCCACGTCTTTCATCCGTAGAGAACCAACGTAGCGATCGGTTCTGGAATTTGATACGGGATCAACGGTAAATAAGCTATCGTCGGTGATTTTTTTACATTGCTCGAGTCGAAGCTCCCGGATGCATGTTTTCGACAAAACACGTTGTTTTCTACCGTTCTGATATATAAGGGTGATTATAATTTCGTGAAGCATAAGTGCTCAAAACTTTAGGCACCTCGAAAATAGAACCCATGCAAAATTTGAGCTAAACCGAATATGGGTAAGGGCCCGGCGATTAAGGTTTGAAAATATTAGTCTTAGAATATCATGAAACGTCGAGATTTAGTGCCATCTCGAAAAAAAATTCCATGAAAAAATCGACTTTCTGGGACTTAAGAAAAGTTGAGACCTAAATATGTTGAAATCGGTTCAGCCATCTTCAAGAAAAGTGAGCGTATATAAAAAAGCACGGTTTGTCGGTTACGTCACTTCTACGATCTGTTATATCTCCGGAAACGGAAGTGACAGCTACTGGAACTTATAACTTGATCCACAATCCAATAAAATAAATCTTCGGAATGTGCACACACACAAAAACATACAGACATTTTACGATCTCGTCGAGCTGAGTCGAATGGTATATAACACTATGAGTCCGGAGCTCCGATCAAAATTCAATTTCTCCAGCAACTCTGTAAAGAAAAGCGAAACGCTTTTTTGACATCATCACCAAAATCCGAGCAAAACAGGCGGGTGGGTAATGTTAGAGACATAACTGGATGACGTGAATACGAATAAAACTGACGTGCTTTTTCAACACTTCCGAATATCGATAATTGTTCGCACTAGTTGATTGATTATGTGAATTTTGTGCCCTTTCAATGCTTTATATGCAGAATTCGTAAAAGGCGGAACACACGAGAGCAATAAAAAACAGGGTTGTGCAGGAGGCAAGACCGATTACAATGACATTGAAAATGTAATGTTCCATCCATGAATTTATTTAAATTAGAAAAATCCACAGCAAATCTTTGGGCATGGATTTCCAAGTTTTAGCTGGGATCAGTATGACGTTATTTCAAAAGCTTACTTGTCGAACATAGAAAACACAAGTTAAATAGCGATTTGAAAGAATATCCACAAATCGAAGGAATTTAAATATACTTAAATTATTGAACCTTACCAAGCGTGGGCCAAAAGTGTCTAACGTTCCTTCAAGCATTCATGAGAAATAGTGAAATAGTATTATATTAATGATTTGTTGCATTTAATTTAAATTATGTGTAAAACCCCTTGCTTATAACTGAATAATATAACAAGGGACTTAACACATAATTAAAATTAAATAAAACAAATCAATAATATACTACTGTAAACCTAATCTACTCAAACTACTCCTTTTTGGAACCTGCGAACACTGGTTAAACAAACGGAAAAATAAATTCTGGATATTACCAAGAAATTTTTGGTTGATACAGAGATAACAACAGATCTGGTTTGATTCAGCCAATGTTTTCTTGCAACAATCAACATTTGTTATAAACAATCAAGCTCTAGTTTACAGTAAAAAAAATCAGACGTAAGTCTATGATTTCTTAGCTTAAAACAACCAATTATTTAGTTCGATAGACAACTGATCGTTTTGTTATTTTAAACAATCGAGAATTAATCTGCGTGTACATAAACTGCTTCGGGAGACACAAATTCTATCTATGATTCCGATAAATTGAACATTTCCGTTTATATCAAGATTTATAACATATTATTAACCTGTCACTGAATATCACTGAAAAATTCTATGTGCCGGTTTTGCAATGCTTGTTCATATCAAACATTCTAGAAAACTTGATTTTATAGTTATTTGTGGTTATCTCATGCTACTGAAAATTTTATCATAAACTGCTGATGAGTTTTTTCCCAGAAATACTGTTATTATATATATTTTCTCCAATTATACAATTCAATTCTCGCCTATTAAGGGCTGAGGCCAGTGTGTTTTAGAGGACTATTTTGTCGTGAATACGACTTACTTTACTATGGGGTGCCTTTTCGAAATTTACCCTCTGAGAGAGTGATAAGTTTTTGATCGTGAATATCTCTTGTTGTATCTAACGAACCAACATAATTTTTGCTACACGCCATCGGAAATATGATCACAATTTTATGATAAAATTTTCAGTTGTGTGACATAATCTCAAATAATTCAAAATTAAACTTTTCTGAAATGTTTGGTATAAACGAGTATCAAAGGGGGTAATTCATAAGGCGCGTTTGCCTTGCTCGTATTTTTAAAGCTCATAGCTCAGTGATCTGCGAAAGGATTTAAATAATCTAACTACCAATAGAATAGAAGTTTTTCAACTTAAACGTGTATAGCAAAAGAATTGAAGTATTTCAATAGCACATTATTGAAAAACCTGTCTCATTTGACCCATGTCACCACCAGCCAATCAGAACGCGTTCTGAGGAAGAAAACAAAATATCTGCTGCTGTACAACAAATCGTTCGAGAAAAGTATTCCGAAAAGTGTTGAACATCGTAGTGAGTTCCTCAATTTGGCCCTTCTGAATGCTAGAAACGAATCCCTACAGCATATTGATAGTTTCGTTCAATAAATTATGCAAATCCGAAATGAAATAATCAAAATTAAAATTCTATATGCTGCTATTTTCATAACCGTTGGGACCACTCATTAGTGGAAAAGCTACAAACGAAATCACGTAAAAAGAAACCTCTTAACCAAAATTTTATCAGTTTGGATTCTATCGCCACTGCGAGCAGATGTATTTTGTGTCGTTTGCAAGCTAGTTTCGCTTCCGACAAGAGCGATAACGTCACATCTGCCAGTCATTTGCATTGCTAAAAAAAAACGGTGGAGATCATTACACAAAATCAGCCATTCTAATGGTTCAAAAGTTTTCTAAAGAACTATTAGGATTTGTTGTTCGCAAATCGAAGGAAAATATCCTCAGTTTAGTGCAAATTTAGAACATAAATACGTTTATTTCTTGAGGCAGTTTACATAAGTTTTTCTTCGCCGTAGCATCACTTTTACATAATATTCTTATCCTAATTTAATTCTAACATAGTCACAACGTTTTGCATTTATTAAAACATATTCTCTTATTACTTAAATATCATCTTAGGTAACTCGTCATTAATTATGAAATCTACTCGGAAATATTATTTGAACCAAACGATTAACTTCTATAAATTATAAAATAAGCTGTTTTATTCAGACATTTTGTTAATAATTTCATAAACTGTTTCGAGTTTGTTTGTATCATTACATTATTTTTATTCTAATTTAGCTATTGGTTGAACTCATGGACGCAGCTGGGATCAGAACTAAGTCTTGAAAGGGGCCTTTATTAAATTGAAACTCCAGTTTTCTTTATGAAATGATAAATAAGTTTCATGTATGAAAGGTCACGACAAGCAAGAATGTCTCGAACTGGGATATTGGATAGTCTACCTTGGGTACGCAAAGAATTTATTAGTTGAGATCTGACATCACGATACTCCACGCATGTCCAAACGACATGATCAATATCTCGATAACCTTCGCCACAAGCACAATGATTAGTCTCGGAGAGCCCAATTCGAAGGAGATGTGCATCTAACGTGTAGTGATTGGACATGAGTCTGGACATCACACGAATGAAATCTCTACTCCCATCCAGTCCCCTGAACCATGCCTTTGTCGATATTTTCGGAATAATTGAGTGCATCCACCGACCCAGATCATCTTTATCCCAAGAAGCTTGCCAGCTGGCAAGTGTTCTTTGGCGAGACGAGCTATAGAATTCGTTGAAAGCAATTGGTCTCTCATAAATTTCACCCTCAATAGCACCACGTTTGGCTAAAATATCGGCTCTTTCATTGCCAGGAATGGAGCAATGAGCCGGGACCCAGACTATAGTGATTAGATAATTATTGTTCAATATGTCGTTCAGGCACTGTTTTATTTTGCCCAGGAAAAACGGTTCAGTCTTGCCAGTCATGTTTGAGCGAATGGCTTCAATTGCACTCAGACTATCTGTGAAGAGGAAATAATGGTTTGGAATTAATGTGACGATTACACTCAAACTATAATGAACTGCTGCTAGCTCTGCTATATAAACAGATGCAGGTTCTTGAAGCCTAAATGAGGCCGAAACATTATTGTTGAACATACCAAACCCTGTCGCTTCTTCAATTCGCGATCCGTCCGTGTAAAACATTTTCTCAGAGTCAATATGCCTGAACTTACTTGAAAATATTTTTGGGATTTCCGTCGAACGTAGATGATCCGGGATTCCACGCACTTCACGCTGCATGGATGTATCGAAAAATAAAGTTGAGTCAGGGGCACTTAGGATGCTGACACGGATAGGAATATATCTTGAAGGGTTGATTTCCTGTGACATATGGTTAAAATATACTGTCATGAATTTTGTTTGAGATCGAAGCTCGACTAGTCGTTCGAAATTATTAATTACCATGGGATTCAGCACCTCACATCTTATTAGCAAGCGTGATGAAAGCTCCCAAAATCGATCTTTCAATGGAAGAACTCCCGCCAGAACTTCAAGACTCATTGTATGTGTCGAATGCATGCACCCTAAAGCAATTCGCAAACAACGATACTGAATTCGCTCAAGTTTGATAATATGAGAGTTTGCAGCGGAACGAAAGCAAACGCATCCATATTCCATCACTGAAAGTATCGTTGTCTGATACAATTTTATTAGATCTTCCGGATGAGCACCCCACCAAGATCCTGTTATTGTTCGAAGAAAATTTACTCTTTGTTGGCATTTTGTTATCAGAAACCTAATGTGTCCTCCCCACGTGCATTTGGAATCGAACCACACCCCGAGGTATTTAAAAGTTAAAACCTGTTGGATCATTCTTCCCATCATATGGAGCTGAAGCTGAGAATTCGATACCCAGATGAACAGCCCAATCGGACAAGTTATCTAAGGTATCTTGCAATGGTTTATGCAGATCAATAGCTTTGGGTCCAGTAACTGAAACTACGCCATCATCTGCCAATTGTCTTAGTGTACATGGGGTTACTAGACAGCTGTCAATGTCATTTACGTAAAAATTATAGAGGAGCGGACTGAGGCATGAGCCTTGCGGGAGACCCATGTAACTATTTCTGAGTGTTGCCAAACCGCCATGTGAAAAATGCATGTGTTTCTCTGACAAAAGGTTGTGCAAATAATTCTTTCTAACCGCTGGGAGTCCATTTTGGTGAAGCTTGTCTGAAAGAACATCAATGGAAACTGAATCAAATGCTCCTTTAATGTCTAAAAATACAGATGCCATTTGTTGCTTTTGAGCGAAGGCAATTTGGATGTCAGACGAAAGTAATGCAAGGCAATCATTCGTCCCTTTATTTCTACGGAAGCCAAACTGAGTATCTGACAACAAACCGTTCGTCTCGACCCAAGTGTCGAGACGTCGTAGAATAATTTTTTCGAACAATTTTCTGATGCAGGACAACATCGCAATGGGTCTATATGAGTTGTGATTGGAAGCTGGTTTCCCCGGTTTTTGAATGGCGATAACTTTCACTTGTCTCCAGTCAGGTGGAACAATATTTTGCTCAAGAAACTTGTTGAACAATTCCAACAAACGTCTTTTTGCGAGGTTGGGCAGATTCTTCACCAAGTTGAATTTAATTCTGTCCAACCCTGGAGCGTTATTGTTACAAGACAAGAGTGCTATAGTAAATTCCATCATTGAAAATGGGTTATTAATAAAACCATTATTTGGAGGAGATTCCCGTATAATGCTCTGCGTAGGAACAGAATCTGGGCAAACTTTCCTAGCAAAGTCAAATATCCATCGGTTCGAGTATTCATCACTCTCATTGCCCAAGGTACGATTCCTCATTCGTCTGGCCGTGTTCCAAAGAGTGCTCATTGAGGTATCTCTTGACAAACCTTCGACAAAATGTCTCCAATAGCTACATTTTTTGGCTCGAAGTATGCTCTTGTACTTGGTTTCTAAAACCATAAGTTTTTCAAAATTCTGAGGAGTTCCTCCTCCCCGTTTTAGAAACGTCTTGCAAGCATTTTGTTTTGCGAGTTTAGCCTCTGAGCACTCTTTGTCCCACCAGGGGTTGGGAGGCCTTCTGTTAGTCGTTGGCCCAGGAAAGCGTTTAGTTTGGGATTGTTCTGCTGCCTCCAGAATCGAACAAATGAGGAAGTCATATTCTTCAAGTGGAGGGAGCTCTTCCATTGAATTCAAAATACTAGAGATACTACTTTGGTATTTAATCCAGTCGATATTTTTTGTCAAATCATATGGAATACTAGCGGAAGTAGCAATGCAATTGCTACTGCTAATTGAGATGATGATTGGTAAATGATCGCTACCGTGTAAATCAGGCAGTATTTTCCAGGTGCAATCTAGTCGAATTGATGTTGAGCAAAGAGATAGATCTAATGCACTTGGGCGTGCCGGAGGTCTTGGGATCCGTGTCATGCTACCCATATTTAATACCGTCATGCTAAAATTGTCACAAATGTTTTGTATTAAAGATGATCTGCTATCATTGTAAACGGAACCCCACATAATACCGTGCGAATTTAAATCCCCCAGAATCAATCGTGGTGCAGGAAGGGCTTCAACCATTTCATTAAGCTGTTGCTGTCCAACTTGTGCTTTTGGAGGAATATAAACCGAAGCTATGCAAATATCTTTGCCTTTAATGTTTATTTGGCAAGCAACAACTTCTATACTAGAAGTTGAAGGGATGTTTAATCTATAAAAGGAATAGCATTTCTTAATTCCCAAAAGCACTCCACCATACGGAGAGTCTCTATCGAGACGTATAATGTTAAAATCATTAAAATTTAAAGCTATGTTTGAAGTAAGCCATGTTTCGCATAAAGCAAATACATCACATTTTTGACTATGCAATAATATTTTAAATGAATCAAGTTTTGGCATGATGCTTCGACAATTCCACTGCAGGACAGTGATTGTATCATTTGCGACGGGTGATAAATTATCCATCAAAAGATACAAAACCTGAGACAATTGGCCATTGAGCTGATAACTGCTTCAAAAAGGTTCTAGCTATTGGAAGGAATGCCATTAAGAGGGTCTTTAAGGGTTCAGATATATTGAATGCTGAGAAAATCCATTCAACAATTTCCGAAAACTTCAGTAATCCTGTTGGTGGCTGTGAAATGGAGCCCACTGGATTATTATCTTTTTCTGTACTAGATCCTGGATTGGTTTGTGAATTTGACAAACCAGGAGGCACAGTCTTTGGTTTTGACTTTTTTTTGTTTAACACGGGGATCTTTTTTTGAAGATGAAATTTTAGGTGTCTTTTTTGGTAATTTGGAGGAAGACTTCTTTCTCTTAACTGACCCTTGGGTAGTGATAAACGAATTACCTTCACTATTTTCGTCAGAGTCAGAGTCCTCTGGTTCCTCTAGATTAGACCGTGCTTTTAAAGAAAGCTTAATTTTGTCTTTGTGCACTTTAAATGCAGTGCATACTGAAATATCATCATGAGGACTATTCCCACAATAAATACATTTTTCAATTTCCTTGTTGCAATCATTATCTTTATGAGGCCCTTCACACTTAATACATTTTGGTTTATTACTACAGTAAGTAGCTGTGTGGCCGAATTTTTTGCAGTTCGTACAATTCATTACATTTGGAACAAAAAGCCGAACAGGGAGGCGAATTTTATCGACATAGACATGGGACGGCAACGCAGACCCGGCAAATGTCACTCGAAACAAGTCTGATGGGCGATAAACTTTTTTTTCCTCTTCATGAACTACTGAGTACAGTTGTTTGCACTCCAGTATTTTCACACCCTCTAGCATAGAGTTCTTGAAACGACCAACACCATGCTTGAGTAAATCATCTACCGAAAGACTCGCTTCGGTAACAACACCGTCAATTTCGACATCTTTGGAGGGTATGTAAACTTTATACTCTTTATTGAAATGTTCCGAAGAGACAATATCATTCGCGTGTTTCAAATTATTTACCACAACACGAATTTTATCGTTATTTACTTTTATGATCTCTTTGATTGAAGAGTATCGTGATGTCAAACCTTTATTAATTTGAAAAATGTTTAATGGCTTTGATATACGTCTAAAAAAGACTATCCAAGGCCCAGAAGAGCTCTCCTGATATTTTTTCGCTCGTGGGGGTATCGGATTCCTGCTAGGATTTACGTCCATGGATTCATCCATTACATTAAAATTTTTTAACTAAACTTTAAAATAAAATTTGAAACCAACACTACACAGTACTCAATCAAAAGGAAAAGAAAAAACTTCTACCTTGAAATTGTTGTCTATCTCCGTTGCACTGCCGTGTAGATCCTCGTTGCTCTAGATGTTCTTGTTGGATGTATCTGGACGTTGATACAATGCTGAAGCTCACTGTAGCGATAGAATATGATGTGATGCTACTGCTACCTGACATCCAGCACCACTCGAATTCCGATTTGCTTTCGTCTTCGCCAGCTGTAACCAGCGCAGGTCACCGGTGTATACCTGCGTGTTGTATGGCAGTGGAAAGACCGAGTAGTCTTGTCTCCTTCTTCCTTGTGCTCCGCACCGATATGCTTCTGCACCGAAGTGCCTTCGCACCGGTGTGCCTTTGCACTCTCCTGCTTCTATGTGCCTTTGCACTCTTCCTCTTCGATGTGCCTTTGCGCTCTCCTGCTCAGCACTTGTGGCTGTATATTGCGGCCTGGGTAGAGTTTGGGAAACGCCCTTTGTTGTTTCCTTCACCAGCTTGGCCCAGCACTAGGGTTCTCTTATGCAGCACGATTTTACGTTTTAACGGCTGCTGCCAACAGGTCTCTACCTGTAGTTCAACCGTTGTCGTATTTAACGCGTGTAAACCAACCAGCGTTATTAAACTGTACGCTTCTATACACAACCTTCTCGGTTGAACGGCTATTACTGAATGAAAATTTAGAACAGTTTGGTTAGATTTGTACACTTTTCGCTGTATGAAATTCACAGTAATCGAAATCAAGTGAAGCCTTCTTTGTTTTTGCGAAAAATGTTCCAGAGTTTAATGTCGTAGAGAATTACGCAATTTGACCCTTCTGAATGCTAGAAACGAATCCCTATAGCATATTGATAGTTGCATTCAATAAATTAGGTTTAGTGTATCATTGATCAACCCAGCGAATTAATGTTTTCTTTATTTGAAGATTATAATCGGTTGTAAACGCTACACCTACACCAACCATATCAGTATCGCACCCACGTACAACAGTTCAGCCTGGAATTAGATGACGGAAGTCAGCGGCATCCATCGGAATTCGAATTCAACTCATCAGTCTCCATCGCAAACGCGGAGGTTCTTTTCGGAGCCACCATTATTTTATTATAAAGAACTATACTGGTTATTTCATAATATTTGTGATTCAGAATGTTAAATGTAACTAATCTGTACTTTAGTTTAAGTGCATCGTTTCAAATTCTACATACAATTTCATACAATTGATCAACTAATTGATATTCGGAAGTGTTAAGGAACATGTCAGTTGTTTTCGTATTCACGACATCCAGTTATGTCTCTGGCATTACCCACCCGCCTTTTTTGAAAGGTCTTATGGCCTCATACAATTTTTCATTTGGGTTCGACTTTCGGTTCCGGAATTACAAGGAAATATGTGCAAATTTATGAAAAAAATGCCATAGAAATCGACTTACCTAATATTCATTTCATTTTTATCGCGACACCTGTGTTTTATACACAAATCGCATCTAAACTATATTAACTTATCAATCTTATTGTCAGGATAGATTTTCGCTACACCGGTGTAGTGCAATTTGAAAACGAAAACGACATAAGTCATCAAAAGGTGAGTTAACATAATGCTCAAAATATACCATCTCAAAGCTTCCAGTGTGACTATGAGGATATTTGGTCAACAGAACGGCGTCAACTAATTCTTGTGCTTTTACGCTAGTAGCAGAATAAGAGGATTGAAATTGCAAAATCTAGTTAAGGTCCTACGATTCGGTCAAGTAGTTCGGCTAGTGATCATATTGCTGGAGTATGTTCAATACCGTTTTACTGTTGTTTGAATTGGGTTCTGATGCATCCAGACTATTCAACAATTATTTTATGAAAATCAATGATGAATAATTTTCTTTGTTGTACTTTCTATGAAATTCCGACAATTTTTCTAAATCTCACAATCATTTTAAGATACTACAAAATACGTCTTATGAGTACGAGTGATTTTTTTTGTATGTATAATCCAGCTTTGTTATTTTTAGTGTTTTATTTAGGACCGTCTATTGAGGAAATGTCGAGATGTGTTCATACTCTGTCCAGAGGCTGTAATTGGTTGGTTGTTACAACTGGAGTTTTTAATATGATTGGTAAGAAATAGGATATTGTATGCAAACTGCAGTGTATGTAAGATCCAAAACTGTTATTTGTGTTTAAGAAAGTGAGTATAAACTAAATACTCGTCAATTGCTTACCAACCGTAAATGATGGAAAGCTACTCTTTTATGTTTGAATCCATTTTAAGCATTTAGGCGGGGCTGTTAGAACACGATTTGCTCATTGTTCAGAATTAAAGCTATTTGCATGTAGAACATGGAAACAGCGTTGTCCATAAATTGTGGGATTGTTACAGGTAAATTACACACATTAATACCAGCATTACAATAAACCACAGATTGCCGTTTCAATGACCAGAACGCTAAACTCAAATGATGAATTTGATAAAAATGGCACACATATTCACTCATCAAAATTATCAGACTTCTTTGAAATTTTCAGCGAAACTTGTTTATAATAAAGTTTAGTTATTTCTCCAAAATTTATTTTTCAACTTTTCGTGTCATAGTTGTTCATTAAATTTCATGAAATCAATTTCTTTCCGCTTAAACAATGTTTGAATGGTATGCCTATTCCTACCAAACGGTGTCTTTCGAAAACCCAAGGAATTTACCACAGTGTACAAAAATACTTTTACGAATTTCAAGTTATAAATTCACAATTGAACAAAATTATAAACATCTCACTTTTTGCAATGACTGAGTGGAAATATATATTGAAGAAGCCAAATGAATGAGAAATTCACAGAAAAGATCATTTTTTGGAAAAAGATACGCCCAGAGACATAAACGTTCAGCACAAAATTTTGGTAATTTATTTTCTACCCCCAAATTTATGCTAGGTGTTACATACCAATTTCTATATGATTTAACGTTTCGTTATTTTAGCTGTTTATATTGAACTGCTAGCGCGACCTGGCGGTTTAACAACATTTATGTGAATGTATTTTACAACATCATCAATTTAGTCGACCAATACGGATTGGTTCTGTAAACACGACATGTTAAAGCTTTACGCGTATGTTTTTAACCTAACATAGTTAGAAAAAAAGAACTAAAACCATGAGATATAATTAAATCTTTGAGCTTTACCCGTAACCCACCCGAACCCGACAAACATTTTTGTTTTCTAAAACCGAACTCGACTCGTACCCGTCACGTGAAACCAGGCAATTTAACTATGGGTTCCAAAATGTACAAACAGGATTTCCTGAAAAAGCTTATTCATCCGTACATTAAAGCTCAGATCGAAATATTTTTATTCTATTTCTTCATTAAAGTGCAATATGAAGAGATATGATCTTCATTTTGAGAAAACAACATTATTATTTCGGAAACATTGTTCCATATTTTTTTTTATTGCGTCTAGATATTCAGCGCACAGTTCTTTTTGACAACAATTTAGATTCTTACCAGAAATCGATTCGTCTTACCTAACCGAGAGATCACACGACGTTTTCTTCTACCGTACGATTACCCAAAGTAAACACTTCTCGGAAGTAGTCACGCGGAAGAATAATTAGCAAACTCCTGTTTCGTGAAACTTTTTCAGGTAAGATGTTACCAACATTTCACGCACAATTAAGATTTCATCGCTTCTCCCAACGGAAGGCTCCAAGAGAAACTTTCATTTGATCCGATAATAAGTATGGTATGAAAGTACGATATGTGGCTCCGAGGCTGCACCAACGGGGAATTCCAACGTAAAAAAAATTCCGAGAAGAAGTAATTATCCGTCCCTTTGATAACAGTTTGGGGCGAGTTTTAATAACCTGAGATTAATAACACGCTGCCTGCTGGCTCCTGTATTGAGTTGATAGCGAGTTTCACTAATCGTTTCCCACTCGCGCATTCGCATCCTATGTTGGATCCTGCTGCCGGGCTGACGGTGCGTCTCCTGCATGGCAAACCAAGCACCTGTAGCGATTTCATTATCTGTCGAACTCATGTCGCAGAGAGTTCAAATATGCGACGGGGAGCAAAACTTTTTGATGGTTTAATTTTGTGCTTCAGAACTTCTCGAGTTTTTGTTCTTGTGACGCTGTTTGTTAAAATGTTTTTTTTTTCAATCCATGCTGCGTTCCTTCAAGGAGCTGTTGGCAAATGAAAAGTTTATTTTACTCTAAAAGATTCTATTTGCAAGCATTGGGGACTTCATTCCTTTATTTTCTCTTCTGTTAGTATTTCAGTTATATTGGTAATTGTTTCTTAACCCGTGCAAATTTGAAGACTTAAAACAAACAAAAATGATTTATGTTGAAATTTACCTCAAAGATTACTTCAAAATTGACCCAACCAACATGAATGTTTGATCAATTCCTTCGCAATTTTTTGTAAATTTTATTTTTGTATACTTTGATTCGGCTCAAATTTTGTATATGCGTTATTTATAGACAAATGAAGCCGTTTGCATCACCAGTTTTCCATCTAAACTCAACTTACTTTTGAGAAGGGACTAAGAATTCCTTGAGTATCTTCTGCAATGAAATTATAACGACTACGAAAAAACCTGTTTTAATCCACCTAGTGGTGTAATGATGCCTTTCTCATATCAATCATACCATCATATATAATACTGTAGTATTCTTCAAAATAATTTTCTTCGATTCTTGAAAGAATAACCTAAATCGGTTTGTTTGACGTGCTACTGATAGAAACTATATATTTCAGAAGATTTGAGGTCGATCTAGAAAACTTTTTACGATTTTTCGCCCTTTTCAGTGATGGTATAAATTTTTTAACTCTACCCTACCTACCTTTCATTTGAAACCTAAGTATGTGAAACTCGGTCGCGCTATCTATAAGAAAAGTTAGAACACATATTTGTATTTTTTGGCAGCATCTATTTTTATTATTTTTGCACATTTTACCCCATAACCCCAAATGTTCAGCCATCTCCGAGAAAAGTTGGTGCACTTATATTCACAATTTTTTGCACATCTCACCCCATAAATCCAGAACCGGAAGTCGGATCCAAATAATATTCAGGAATTGGGACCATAAGACCTTTCATTTGAATCTAAGTTTGCGAAAATTGGTTCAGCCATCTCCGAGAAAAGTTAGTGCAAAGAAACGTTACATATATACACACACACACACACACACACACACTCACACACACACACACACACACACACACACACACACACACACACACACACACACACACACACACACACACACACACACACACATACACACACACACACACACACACACACACACACACACACACACACACACACACACACACACACACACACACACACACACACACACACACACACACACACACACACATTTTTCGATCTCGTCGAACAGAGTCGAATGGTATAAAACATTATGGGTCTCCGATGCTCCGTTCAAAAGTCGGTTTTCCAACAATTCTTATACCTTTCTATAGAGAAAGGCAAAAATATGTTGTTGGGTTAAGTACACCAAGAGATAAAGGTAAATTTTGAAAAGGCGCCCCATAGTGAAGTAATTCACGACAAAAAAGTACATGTTGTTTGATTGAAGATGCGAGCGGACCATTTGCCCCTTAATCCTCGCTGGATAATGATGAGAAAACCTCTCATCCAAGAAAACGGGTTACAACGAGATTTTTAGTTGACATGTCGGCTTCGATACATCAAATACATGAATTCATTTGAAATCAAAAATATGAATTGGTTCACTGTTTTCAATATTAATTAACTACTCAATTACCACTATTATAGAGTATTCAAATGAAGACAAAAATTAAAAGTATATATAAAGAATCAGGAAATAGAACGAACGGTAACTCGAACCCAACGTATATTATTGATTGACACTTGTCAGAAAGAAATCGATTCATATATGCAACTAATACTAAGATCGTAAGGATTTATGAAACCTTCCTTCGCCGATAGTGAACCAGCAAGCAATGACCTTCCAGAAACTAAACCAATCCCAAGCAGCACCCATGTCACAGCGACGTCGAGCTCCGAGCTATCACTCGGTGAGAAAATGAAGCCAACAAACGTCGAAATGAGGAAGCGGACAGAGATTGTTATAATCTAATTTACCTGCCGTATGCATCGACCGAAAAAGGGAAGACGATGGCGTCGATTGTGCCCGGGATCCCGAAATCAACGAGATATCCGCCCCGAAACCGAACAGAGCGACGGACCGACCCAAGAATGTGGTTCCTGGTACCACCACCATCATCAGCAGCAGCAATGGGAACAAATAGAGAACAAAGACAAAAACGGATAAAGAGATCGGGCGTCCATAGGGACCAGATTAAAGTGATACCGCTGCGCACGAGGACCTGTCTGTCTGACCGCCGGACGGGCGTACGAACAGGTAAGAAACTTTTTTGCTCTACCTTTTCTGGGGCACTTTCCGTTCTGTTATTTTCTTCCTGGTACTCGACGGTGTCATCATCATCGCAAAGTGTGGTGTTAAAAAATAATAAATAACTAATCTTGTGAGGAACCAATAACAATAAATTCAAGTTATAAAGGACCGCTGAACGCGGGACGAACTCGAAGGGCGCAAATGAAGCAAGCAGAAATCCCGGTTGTTTTTTCCGTGTGCCAGTTTGGTGTGTGTGTTTTTTTTTTGTTTGCTACTGCATATTCGGTTCCGTTTAGGACGCAATGGCTGGATAATGGCTGGTGCTCCTCGATTAGCACCATGCTGATCGGCTGGGAGTGAAGTGGAGAAACCTGTCCCACTTGGCCACCCGGAGGCGGAGGAAGGGATATAAAGTTAATCCATTAAACAGCGCCTAAAATATGGTGCAAATCCAAACGGCTCATTGTCCGGAACTGGATGGATTACCACTTGGTCGACCGGTTGATTGCACCGGTTTGTCCGGTACTGGTTGGTGGTCGACAACAAAATCACACCCAAAGTGGCCAGGGTTTTCATTCATTGTGCAAGGGCACCCGGCGAGTTGCTACTATCTGCCGGTGAAGCCGATCTTCTGGTTGGTGAGAGGCTCGAAGCTTGCTGGGTCCAATCCCGAACGGCTTGTTGATATGGAACCACTCTGATTGGGAGGCGGTAGAACTCACTTACGTCTTCCGTATCTATTCCTGTAGCCTGTTGGAAGGTAACCGTTCCGGGGCAGACATCGCACAGTGGACCGACGGCTACACACATGCCTTACAGTTACGACCCGATTGTGAAATGTATGTAACCGATAAACGGTGCCTTGTTGGCTAAAAGCATTCGTCTGCTCCGGTGCCAAGCCGGGAGAAGTGATATGATAATATTTTATTTAGGTGTACAATACACAACAACAGCACAGGAGCGACTAGTATGATAACCTGGGTACGGTTCCCTGGACCAGGGCTTTTATCCTCGACAGCTTTTGCTCGCTTAGATTGCAGATGAAAGACAGTGCATACAGGGGCACAATATCTAGCAGTGGTAACGTACTCCGATGGTCCCAGTAAATACCTTCCATTGTAGTCAATTTTCCACTCAGGACTGTTCGCTCCAAGCTACTTATTGGTACTTTCTACTTTCAATTTTTATGTTTATGTAGCTAACTAAGATCAGCAATCTTTACTGTCCGATTACAGTGATAACTGTTTTTGAGCTTGTTTACGTTTTAATCTGAAAAATAAAAAATCGAGCACCGCAAAATACAATATACAGTAAATTTTCAAAATCATTTTAGGAACGGTTTCCCTCATGATTTTTTTGGTTCCAATTTTTACGTTTCGTCTTCGACCCATCAGTGCGTTAGCAGATTCTGTTGATTTGCTAGTGCCACCTCACAAGTTTATTACACCCAAAACCTCAATTTACGCGAATTTAATGTACGCGACTTTTTTACGCGTTTTATTTGAAATATTGCGATTTTTACCTTTTTTTATAAATTTAAAAAATAGGTATAGAATTTGCTCAAACTTTTGAAAAATTTTCCGTGGCCCAGAGGGCCAAGTCTCATATACCAATCGATTCAGCTCGACGAACTGAGAAAATGTCCGTGTGTGTGTCTGTATGTGTGTTGTAAACTAAGAGGTCGAGATCTCAGAGATGGCTGGACCGATTTTGATCAAAATAGTCGCAAATGAAAGGTCTTCCCGTCACCCTGAACGCTATTGAATGGTTTTGAGATCGAATGTTTACTTTTTGAGTTATACGAAGTTTTATGTCAAAATTTTCAGTTTACTTTGAAAACAGAATTTGTTTTCAGACTTAGATTCCGCACGGTAATAGCTATCCAACAAGTCATAGATTGTTAAAATCCGTCCATTTTTTAACATAAATATCAATATTTTTGTGTAAGCGACCTTTCCCCCTATTCCAGCAGTAGGAGTTTTGAGCGCTGTATGACAAAGCAATGCTTGGGAGCAATGTAAAACACGATTTTTTATACTGTTACATACAATTGTTTCTAAGTACCCAAAAGACTGTGTACAGTATACCTTTTCATGACATTTTGCTTCGGACCGATTTTATCACGGTTCGTTTTTGGAAACATAATCGTTCAAATATGACATGTAAACAATAATGTAAATATGACAAGATGACGGCAGCATTCTCACGTTGAAAGTTATTCCATAATTATATTTATTTCAACTACTTGCAGCAATAAATGCTGGAAAAACATAACACCTATATACCATTCGAATCGAGATCAGCAAATGCGTGTGTGACAAAAAATTTCACTTTATATTTTTTCGGAGATGACTCAACCGTTTTCTACAAACTCAGATTCATATGAAAAGTCGTATACTCCCAAACAAGGTTCCTGAATTATGTTTGGTTCCGACCTCTGGTTCCGGAACTACAGGGAGATATGTCAAACGAAATTAAAATAATACAACTCATTATTCTCGTAGATGGCTGAACCGATCTAAGAAATGCAAACTCTTAAGATCCTATAAAACATCTTGCTTTCCAGTCATTTCCAACTTCCGGTTTAGGGATACAGGGTGATTAGTATAAAAAGGTCCATTTCACATAAATTCATCAGGGTTATCGGGTTGGTAGATTTGGATAGTGGATTACTAAATAAATTTATTTCAGTTTTAGCGGTAATCAGTTTTCGTTTCGGGAGGTACCCAAAAATTTAGATCGCACAACAATTTCTCAAAGATGTCTACACACTCAGGTGAATTTAACTGATTTCGGCTACACCGATTTTAGGGGGGCGGCCCGTTTGACAAAAGGTCATTTGGCTTAATACCGTTTGGCATAATGGTTACTTGGAATAGCAGTTATTTGGTATAACAGTTATTTGTCAGAATGGCCATTTGGCATAATGGCCATTTGGCATAATGCCATTTGTCATAATAATAATTGGATTCGTAATATTTTAATCTAATGTAAATTTTCGTTTATTTTTCTATAGAGTGATTTTTTTCAAGGAAATCTCGAACGAAATGTGTGAATTTTATATTCGATCCGAATATTTCGATAATATTACGTGAAATAGCATTATTATTTTTTATTTTTAAAATTCTGTAGTAAATAGTACTCTGTCATTCTTCACAATCACAATCTTTTGTTCGTCATAGATGATTCAAGTCGAGACGGCCGAAGGCCGCGAATGCGCCGGCGACCCGCCGTCGGTAGCGCCGGCCACTGCGGGGGGCAGCGCCCCCGCAGAAATCACCTCTGTCTAGTTGCGGGCGCTTGCCCGGATTACCGAAAGCTAGGAGCTATCCCTCAGTTAGGTCCGAACGAGCGACAGCGAGGTCGGACAGCAGGTCAATAAAAACGATGAGGCGTAGCCGCATTAGACCGTACAAAATTTCAGTAAATAAAAACAATTTCCATTAAGCAGCATGTTGAACTGTTATGCCAAATTACTGTTATGCCAAATGACTATTATGCCAAATGACCATTATGCTAAATAACCATTATGCCAAATAAGTATTATGCCAAACGACTTTATGCCAAACGTGGTAGCCCGATTTTAGAACTCCGGTTCAAGTATCGAATCATTTCTCAAAGCTCAATCATTTTCTCAAAAAGGCCAAATCGAACTTCAAAAATAAAAATTCAAATTAAAGGACTTATGGTTCCATACAAAATTGGTGAATTTTATCCGTTTCTGGAATTACAGGATGATGAGTTTATAAAATTTATACAGATATGGAAGATGTAAATTGTTTGGCGTATTAACTGATGGCCAAACGAATAATTTTGGCTTATGCTAGTTCCTGAATACCGGTTCTGGGAGTACCGTAAATAATAAGCTGAGCTGAGCTGAAGTAGATCGCCCGTAGTTGCACTTCGTGATTGACCGAATGAGTGAAAATGTACAATGAACCAAGAAAATGAAGCTTGGGAGAAGCGAATCATTTTCACTGTGCATACCCACTCACTCCTAACTTTTATTAAATGATCAATAATGACGCTGGCTACGACCAAAAGCTGTGCTACTGAAGGAAAGGAAGGAATGTTAGTCCGATACTCGTTGTTTCTAGAGACCGCGGGTTCCAATGTATCTCCACGAGCATAACGGGATAAAGGATTTGTTAGTATGGAGAGAAAAAGATCCGGATATGTTTTGATATACAATATGATCTCAACAAAACCTGATTTTCGATACTCAGAAGAAATATAATAAATACGACAAATATAAAATATCTCCAAGGAACGATCTCACCAGTACGGTTTTTCTCCTGCTCGCTCTGCTGTCAGCAACGCGAGATGAAACACGACCACTGAAAGAATGAAATAAAAACACTAACGAATGGGTCCACTGCATACCAACCCTAAACCTTCATTTTGAATGACACGATCGACTTGTAAACTTTCACACATTCCATAGAAATCCAACAACACCGACAACGACATGCAGACGGCACTTCGATCGGTTAACATCGTTGAATTTTGGGACTCACTACTGCCATACCTGCCAAACACCTGCCATACCTGCACTGCCACTCAAAATAACTATTTCAACCAAATTTTTAACTATACGTATCAAACAACACATTGAAATTATACTTTTTCGAGAGCAGCACCAGGACACCGCATCGCGCTACCAGTGATGCCAACTCTTCTCACCCGGCTCTGGGAGTACCGTAAATAATGGTGAAAAACTCTAAAGTGGAACTTATTTCAACATCTCATGGAATGTTCAATCGATTGTCACATGCTTATAATCAATCAAATTTGAAATCTCAAATTGCCGCTTAAATCGACGGTCATTAAAATAATATCATGAGAACTAAAACACCGAAGAATATCCATGCAAAAAACACATGCGGATTGATAAAACAAATATTATCTCACTGCTAGGTGGATTAATCTCGATTTTTATTTATTTTTCGCGATGATCGCGTAGAAAAAGATTTATGAAAAAGAAGGAAATCTCCATTTATATACATATACAAAACAATCTAACATGCTTCAGGGAATTGAATCATGTGAAATGTACATTAATGAATTGTGTAGATTCAAAGAATCTAAATAAGATCGTGGGCATCCAAGAATTATCTGGAAAGCGAATTTTGATTTATATGACTATTGAGTGCTGTATGTACTCGTAGTACTATTCACAGAAAATTGACATACTGTGATAAGATCTGTAGAAGGACTTACACATAAAAAACCTCCTCGAAAAAGGCCTTAAGGTCTACCAACGTAACAAAGTGATCCATCCAAAAACTACCTGAAGCTTAGGCCTTAAGATTTACCAGTGTAATGTAAGTGCATTAGAGAACTTATCGTTTTCGGTCCATATTCGTGAAGCCACATGCGATAAATAGGACAATTGTGATTGCTCTAGGCCATCCAAAAATTACCTGGATGATACGACTATGAGCATTGATAAACTATACATTCACCGACTGGGAACCTACCTGGAGCAGCTATAAAAAGACAAGTAAGCAATGCTTAATCCTAAAAGTATGACCCACAGACAAAAAAAGCATTAGTCGTTGTAGTTCTTGCTATGACACAGTGTAGTCCCTAACGACAATACTCCAAGTAGTTCTTGGATATTGGAACATCTCTTAAGCATTTCCATAGTCTCAGAACATACTCAGAGGGTCCTAATGCGCTAAAACATCGGACGTAGTATAGTTGTTCTTGTTATTACCACTCATGTTGAAAACACTTTTTTCACGCGAAACCGGCTCTTCGCGTAAATTGAGGTTCCAGTGTACCAAGTGCAAGTATTTATTAACGCCATATATAGTTTGAGCTATTTTATAATACTTCTATGCAAAAGATATGAAGGAAAGCATCAGGAGATAAAAAATCATGTGTTACACGGTATGAAACAATGGTGGGATGGTGTTGAGTGAAGTACGTACGCTAGAAAGGAAGCTTTTTTTCTGGCTCGAAGAGGTGAATGATCTTAAGGTTGAAACTTCTATAATCGAAACAAAAAAGAAATTATCAAAATACCGATTCACGATGACGCCTAACTCCGCGCTATTTTAAAGATGCAATATCGCTATTTGGGAGTGACATGGATCAGGTACAGTTCAAACTCTCAGTACGTAATCGATAAAAAACCAACCGGATCCTCAATCGAACCTCGAAACGCGATAGAAAGGACAATTATTTTATAAGAACGATCTACAAAATTTGAAATAACAACTTATTCATAATAATCGTCTGAGTCAGAATAACCGGAATGCATTGGTAAATTTCTAACGAAATGTTGGTTTTAAACTTTATATTTTTTTCCTCAATCTCTAGGCAGCCGGTGACCGAGAGAGAAATATAGAGTTATTCTGATCGACGACCAATTGGTCCTAAACTGGGGAGCTATGATAATGATTAAAGAAGACGATAATGAGCTTATTTTGTATTTGTATTTGATTATTTATTTATTTATTTTCGAGTGTACCGATTCCTACGAACAACTATCGCTCAAGTTTAGTGATCTCAGGTTTACCTCACTGTGAAACTTTGTATTCTGTAGCTACTCTCATCCCAACAGTTCCAAGACAAATTTTGTCTTGATCTTCCACCTTATACCTGGCTATCACCGTAAATATCTAAACACTCAAACTGTTTCAACTGAAATATATCCAAGACCAACGAGCCGTCCGAACTAAACAGTATTTTTGAATTAGCCATTCTAAGAATTCGAGACCAACTTGTTCTACACAAATCGTATTCCTATCGAACAAACCACACTGCGAAAGAAGCAAAGCCACACGTACCGTCGCGTACTAGTTTTACATCGTCATTTTGAATGTCGATTTGAATGTTTTGACACTCATCATCCTATAATTTCGAAACCGGAAGTCGGATCTGGATAAAACTGCACAGTATATTTTTTAATTTGAATCATGATTGGTGAAAATCGGCTCAACCGTTGCTGAGAAATCGAAGTGGGTTCCGTTTTTGGAGATTTTCTTCACTATTATCGGTGCTTTCGGAAGCGGGAACCGGGGACTAGTAGTCCCAAAGTAGTTTTATATATTCACTAACAAACAAGATCTGCCATCTAAAAAATCTTGCAGCAAGTTTTATAAAAATGAGCACCTCGTTTCGCCATCGCTTGTGAAAAAATACTCATGGAATTGAAAATTTTCATTAATCGCACTGTAATACCGGAACCGGAAGTCGGATCTGGATCAACTTTCTAGGACTTTTAAAACAATTTTAAGTCCATTTATTTGCTTCTTAACTTGTGGAAACCTATTAAAAAATTTCCGAGATAATTGAGTGCGCATTTTTGAAAATAAATTTGCACATATCTCCTTGTAATTCCGGAACCGGATGTTGGACCAAAATGAAATTTAAGAATATTATATGAGACCATAAAACCTTTCAATTGAATCTAAGTTTGAGAAAATTGGCTCTCTGAGAAACGCGTGTGACTATTGTTTTTTTCTTGTTTTGGTGCATATCAAACTGTATTTCTGGAACCGGAAGTCGGATCCAAATGAAACTCAGGAACTTGGTATGGGATCTTAAGACCTTTCAGTTGAATCTAAAATCTAAAATCTGTGAAAATCGGTTCAGCCATGTCTAAGAAAACTGAGAAACGCCCTCCGTTTCTTAACCATTCATGGTTTCAGCATGACCATAGTGAAAATGAGTCACACGAATAATACTCAGGATATTCTCATTGGAAAATAAATTGGATTAGAAATATATTTTCCTATTAGTATTGTAAAAGTTTGCTGCATTAAGTTGCATATTTCGCTTCTATACAAGGTTTCCTTGGTAAAAATAGGCAAATGATGTAGAACTTTTCCAGAAAAGAATAAACCTATGCATTACCTACTACAAAATTATGGGATTTCATATTTTCTACAATTATTATAAATAAAGTATGCATGAAAAATTAACTTGAAACAAGTTATTATTAGAAAACTAGTTTTAAGGGGGTTGTTATAATTCAATAACTAAAACTAACATTGAAAAGGCCTAAAAAAAGTTCCATCAAGTTCTACTTAGATTTTTTGTATAGTATTGAGCATATCTTTTGCTATGAATTTTGTCAAAATCAGCTGCATAAAGTTGCATATTTCGCTTCGAAGTAAGGTTTTATCATAGGTAAAAAAAAGGTTAAATGATGTATAACTTTGCCAGAAAATAACAAACCTATGCACTACCTTCAACAAAAATATGGGATTTTTTATTTTCTCCAATTATTCCAAACAAAGTATGCATAAAAAAATAACTCGAGTGAATAAAAAACTGATTTTAGGGGGGTTGCCATTAAAACGCTTTGTATATCGGAAACGGTGCCACCTAGACTTTTGGTATATTTGACAAAGTATATTATTTTCAATAGTTCTAAAACTTTGTAGAAGAAAAATTTTTTCTATCACTTCAGAAAAAAAAAAGTTATGGTTATATTTTTTGTCAAAGTAGGACATGAACAATTAGGGATAGAATCAAATTACGCGCTATATATTTGTAAAAATTTTCTTAAAAGCAACAATATGCATTCAAAAAGCGGTTTGGCAGCTACTGATTTATGTTCACGTTTTTGCCTTTCTCATATAGAAAGGTTATGCAATCACTTGAAAAACCGACCAGTGAAAATTGGCCCGGAGGGCCAAGTGTCATATACCATTCGACTCAGTTCATCGAGCTGAGCAATGTCTGTGTGTGTGTATGTGTGTGTGTGTGTGTGTGTGTGTGTGTGTGTGTGTGTGTGTGTGTGTGTGTGTGTGTGTGTGTGTGTGTGTGTGTGTGTGTGTGTGTGTGTGTGTGTGTGTGTGTGTGTGTGTGTGTATGTGTCAAATAATCTCACTAGGTTTTCTCGGAGATGGCTGAACCGATTTTGACAAACTAGGATTCAAATGAAAGGTCTCGTGGTCTCATAACAAACAAACCGATTTCGGCTATCCTGGTTCCCGGTATTCGGTTCCGGAAGTACCGGAAATAGTGGTCATGTATACCAAAATGAATCTCACTAACTTTTCTCAGCGATGGTTTGACCGATTTCCACAAACTTAGATTCAAATGAAAGGTCTTCCAGTCGTATACGGAATTCCTGAATTTCATCCGGATCCGACTTCCGGTTCCGGAATTATAGGGTAAAGTGTGTTCAATATTGCACACCGTCACTTAAACCAGCGAAACAAAAAACGTAGAAAATTTTCTAAACTGGTCTCAAAACTACACAAATCGATAGTCATTATCAGTAGGCAACTAAATAAACCGATTCCGGCTATCCTGGTTCCCGGTATCCGGCACCGGAAGTACCGGAAATAGTGGTCATGTATACCAAAATGAATCTCACTAACTTTTCTCAGCGATGGTTTGACCAATTTCCACAAACTTAGATTCAAATGAAAGGTCTTCCAGTCGTATACGGAATTCCTGAATTTCATCCGGATCCGACTTCCGGTTTCGGAATTATAGGGTAAAGTGTGTTCAACATTGTACACCGTCACTTAAACCAGCGAAACAAAAAACGTAGAAAATTTTCTAAACTGGTCTCAAAACTACACAAATCGATAGTCATTATCAGTAGGCAACTAAACAAACCGATTCCGGCTATCCTGGTTCCCGGTATCCGATACCGGAAGTACCGGAAATAGTGGTCATATATACCAAAATGGATCTCACTCACTTTTCTCAGCGATGGTTTGACCGATTACCACAAACTTAGATTCAAATGAAAGGTCTTCCGGTCGTATACGGAATTCCTGAATTTCATCCGGATCCGACTTCCGGTTCCGGAATTATGGGGTAAAGTGTGTTCAATATTGTACACCGTCACTTAAACCAGCGAAACAAAAAACATAAAAAAATTTCTAAACTGGTCTCAAAACTACACAAATCGATAGTCATTATCAGTAGGCAACTAAACAAACCAATTCCGGCTATCCTGGTTCCCGGTATTCGGCACCGGAAGTACCGGAAATAGTGGTCATATGTACCAAAATGGATCTCACTCACTTTCGAGAAGAGTTTGTGTGTCATGTTAGTTGGTGGCTGTACGAACCGACTTCGATTATACCGATTCTCGGGTAGTGAACCCATTTCGTTCTCTTAAGGATGGCTTACGCAATCAGAGCACTGTTTTATTCTGTATGTTATGCATAAACAATCACTTGGTTTCTTTCAAAAATCGAAGAGAAAATTTGAATAGAACACCACAATATTATATGTACATGAGAAAGGCATCATTACACCACTAGGTGGATTAAAACAGGTTTATTGATTCGAACCACTGTGTGCTGGATTAGATTCTTACTTCGAGAATGCGGGACAAATTTTAGTTCTGCTCATTAGTATAGTTGCCATTATTATGGGCCGTATGAATAAAATGTAGTAAAGTCTGTTGTTTGTAGTATCTTCTCAAAAACAAAGTCCACAGAGTATAGCGCGGTTTGGTATGAATAAAAAACAGGTTCGAACATTTAGTTAATGCTACTTCCGAATTTAAACATTTACTGCATACCGTATCGACACAGAGTTGGAAAAGCTGGCATAAGCATGCACAAATCAAGAAACGTACTTACATCTGTAAAAATGCCACTTTTTTAATTTCTGTACTTCACTTTATCAGTAAACACACAAGTAGCAACCTCTAAAGCTAGAAAACTTGTAGTAAATACTACAGTTTGTAGCATGTTTTGACAGGAACGTGATCCACACGTAGCATTTACTACCGAAATTCAAGCATGCTACGTTTTATTCATACGGCCCAATATCTTTGCTTCGACTCTAAGAAGCAATCAAAACTTAGTTATAGCGACGCGAAAACTTGAAGCCAAGGCACCTGTTTTCATTCTACCCTTAAGGTAAAACTATCGAGCAGAAACAGCAGATCTCACTCTAATTAATAGTTTCCGTATATAAGATGACTACTGAAGAAGAGATGACTAAATATGCAGAATGTTTGCTAAATATTGTTTTTTTTTTGTCCTGATATACGTCAGGTTACGAGGATTCAAATTGGCATGATATCATTACATTAAGATTGGTATGTATTGTTTTCTATTTCTCACGTTTTGGATACACGCACAAACTTTCCTGCAAATGATGAAAGATTCTAGCTCTCCCGATGACTCTTAATAATATCGATGAGTTCGAAATATGCAATCATTCAATAGGCACATTGAATGAATACAAGTGCAGAAACGTAAGAATGCTCGAGAAAACTATAACCCAATTTCTAGAAATTCTAGAATGTACCGGATAACTTTTTTTCCTAACCATGTATTTCATATATAGAAATAACACAAAATCGGTTTATTCAGGATTAACATAACCAAAACGAAACGAATAATGTTAGTTCTGCTGAATCGTTCATATGAATCCCTGCTCTTAGGAATTCACAATTATCTGCTGCTGCGAAACACAGAATTGCTGCTTTTCGGTCGGTCGGTTCACATTTGTGAAATACCGGCCTTTGCAGAAGCCTATCGAAGCTTGAACAAGACTCACAACATGGGACGTGTCGATGCTATGGAAAAACATGATTTATCGATTCATTTCGAGACTAGCTAGCAAGCTGGGCTCGAATAAATATCCGAAAGCCTTCCAAAAGTATCATTAACGAAAGTGAAATGTAGTACTCTCTCTCTCTCTCTCTCTCTCCGGGGAGTACCAAGCCCCGTGCCGCAGCTCCGAGTGCCAGATTCTGTGGCCTGTAGTCCTCCGTTCTCCGACATACAATTCCGTAAAACATTTTCCCACTGTCGACCGCGGTGAGGATCGGTTTACCAGAGGACTGACTTCGGTAGGTGACAGAAAGCTAATTTATTTGTGCAGTTCTCCAAACATATGTCCGGCAGCTCAACAGCCCAGAAGCAACAACCGAACTACATATTGCTATTGCCCGAACCGAGCTCGAGTGTACATACAATGAAGTTGTTGGGTGGAAAATGATAGGCTCTCCACAATTTGGTGGGAATTCGCAAACGAACGCAACTGATGCGAGCCGGACCGAAGTTAAATTGAGAGCTTTCAACACATTGACAATCAACCGGACAACTTTCGTAGATCACAACACGATACCCGGGGAGAGCAGCCAAGATCAGCGGGCGGAGGGGTCCTTCATCCATTCTCATTTATATTTCTTGATTATGCACGGGATGTTAATTGCGGTAAATTTATGGGCGATTTGTTCTGGATAAACGAGAGAAGCGAACGGTATATGGGATATATGTGCGGAATCAATACGGTGAATCTGCTTGGTTTCCTTCAAGATTGGTTAGACGATACGAACGTGTCCCGAGTTGATGGATTTAACAGTCCCAACAGTTGTTGGATCTTTTTACAATTTCAAAATCCTGAAGCGATTCTTCAACCGACAGGAATAGTTCGTTTTTCATAATGATCAAATAAAAATACAACGAAACATAACCTGAAAAGTGAATTCAGCACACCACCGAACACATGCCATCGCACCGTTCGGGATACAGCGTCTTAACACAAATCGATTCCGCTCACAACAGTCTCGAGCAGCTCTCGTTCGACTCGATAATGGGCCAAAGCTTATTTCCTGGTTTCCTGGACCGGCACTTGGCGTTTATCTTCTCCCATCCGAACTGGCATCGGACTGTATGACTGGGTTGATGAGAAGGAAAATTGAACATTTCACCTGACCAGTCGAGTGAATAATTTATAATCCAATTGCAGCTACTCCAACTCGAGCAACTCGTTCGACTCGGATTCGCTGATTCCGTACTGGGCTCCGTAAGTGTACCTAATCAAATGCAGATTTTCTATCGATGAAGGACCTGGAGCAGCAGCCTTACCATGCCAAATGGATTAAGAATAAATAATTCTGAGATTTATCAATTACTGTGAGAGATGTTGATGGCAGAAATAGCTTCGGACACCGTGTCATCTAAGATGAATCGATTCCCTTTGATGACAAGGACCCTTCAGCGTTGACCATAATTTGGAGATAATTAAAACGGAACGAGAGACGAGATAGGATGTGGTTGATGGTGTATGCATCACCAGATTTCCGCTCGGAACCCAACGGAATACCGTACCGAGTGTTTGAATCCAAATTAATTAATCCCTTTGATTGGTGCATTCAAATGTTCCCGAGTGGCCCCCCGTTATATCCGGGTAATGCGTCCGCAGTGACCCGGAACGGATGAGTACGGAATGGGAATTGATAGAGTAGAGTTTCCTTCTATTTGTGACATGACAAATTGATAGAATGCCTCCAAAGTGACACAGCTAATGGATTTTATAGCACGATGCATTAACCATACGAAGGATGATCCCGATGGCGTCCTCGATATAATTACCCTTCAATCGGGCTGGATCAATGAATTCATTTTTGCAATTTACTGTAGGAAAATTGAATTGCATAACAGTTATGAACATTATGAATTGCAAATTAACTCCGACGAATTATTTACAATATTTTTACAGTTAATGAAACGAATATCTAGAATGGAAGTAAGTAATAAGTTTCCATTGAAAATGTTGATGCAGTTACCCATTGCGATGTTGTCCTGCATCAGAAAATTGTTCGAAAAAATTATTCTACGACGTCTCGACACTTGGGTCGAGACGAACGATTTGTTGTCAGATACTCAGTTTGGCTTCCGTAGAAATAAAGGGACGAATGATTGCCTTGCATTACTTTCGTCTGACATCCAAATTGCCTTCGCTCAAAAGCAACAAATGGCATCTGTATTTTTAGACATTAAAGGAGCATTTGATTCAGTTTCCATTGATTGACAGCTGTCTAGTAACCCCATGTACACTAAGACAATTGGCAGATGATGGCGTAGTTTCAGTTACTGGACCCAAAGCTATTGATCTGCATAAACCATTGCAAGATACCGTAGATAACTTGTCCGTTTGGGCTGTTCATCTTGGTATCGAATTCTCTGCGGAGAAAACAGAGTTAGTCGTCTTTTCAAGAAAGCATGATCCAGCGCAGCTTCAGCTCCATATGATGGGAAGAATGATCCAACAGGTCTTAACTTTTAAATACCTCGGGGTGTGGTTCGATTCCAAATGCACGTGGGGAGGACACATTAGGTATCTGATAACGAAATGCCAACAAAGAGTAAATTTTCTTCGAACAATAACAGGATCTTGGTGGGGTTCTCATCCGCAAGATCTAATAAAATTGTATCAAACAACGATACTTTCAGTGATGGAATATGGATGCGTTTGTTTTCGTTCCGCTGCAAACTCTCATTTTATCAAACTTGAGCGAATTCAGTACCGTTGTTTGCGAATTGCCTTAGGCTGCATGCACTCGACACATACAATGAGTCTTGAAGTTCTGGCGGGAGTTCTTCCATTAAAAGATCGATTTTGGGAGCTTTCATCACGCCTGCTAATAAGATGTGAGGTGCTGAATCCCATGGTAATTAATAATTTCGAACGACTAGTCGAGCTTCGATCTCAAACAAAATTTATGACAGTATATTTTAACCATATGTCACAGGAAATCAACCCTTCAAGATATATTCCTATCCGTGTCAGCATCCTAAGTGCCCCTGACTCAACTTTATTTTTCGATACATCCATGCAGCGTGAAGTGCGTGGAATCCCGGATCATCTACGCTCGACGGAAATCCCAAAAATATTTTCAAGTAAGTTCAGGCATATTGACTCTGAGAAAATGTTTTACACGGACGGATCGCGAATTGAAGAAGCGACAGGGTTTGGTATGTTCAACAATAATGTTTCGGCCTCATTTAGGCTTCAAGAACCTGCATCTGTTTATATAGCAGAGCTAGCAGCAGTTCATTATAGTTTGAGTGTAATCGTCACATTATCTCCAAACCATTATTTCCTCTTCACAGATAGTCTGAGTGCAATTGAAGCCATTCGCTCAATCGCTGCTGGCAAAAATGAACCGTTTTTCTTGGGTAAAATGAAACAGTGTCTGAACGACATATTGAATAATAATTATCTAATCACTATAGTCTGGGTCCCGGCTCATTGCTCCATTCCAGGCAATGAAGGAGCCGATAATTTAGCCAAACGTGGTGCTATTGAGGGTGAAATTTATGAGCGACCGATTGCTTTCAACGAATTCTATAGTTCGTCTCGCCAAAGAACACTTGCCAGCTGGCAAGCATCTTGGGATAGAGATGATCTGGGTCGGTGGATGCACTCAATTATTCCGAAAATATCGACAAAGGCATGGTTCAGGGGACTGGATGTGAGTAGGGATTTCATTCGTGTGATGTCCAGACTCATGTCCAATCACTACACGTTAGATGCACATCTCCTTCGAATTGGGCTCTCCGAGACTAATCATTGTGCTTGCGGAGAAGGTTATCGGGCTATTGATCATGTCGTTTGGACATGCGTGGAGTATCGTGATGTCAGATCTCAACTAATAAATTCTTTGCGTACCCAAGGTAAACTATCCAATATCCCAGTTCGAGACATTCTTGCTTGTCGTGACCTTTCATACATGAAACTTATTTATCATTTCATAAAGAAAATTGGAGTTTCAATTTAATAAAGGCCCCTTTTAAGACTTAGTTCTGATCCCAGCTGCGTCCATGAGTTCAACCAATAGCTAAATTAGAATAAAAATTATGTAATGATACAAACAAACTCGAAACAGTTTATGAAATTATCAACAAAATGTCTGAAAATAACAGCTTATTTTATAATTTATAGAAGTTAATCGTTTGGTTCAAATAATATTTCCGAGTAGATTTCATAATTAATGACGAGTTACCTAAGATGATATTTAAGCTATAAGAGAATATGTTTTAATAAATTCAAAACGTTGTGACTATGTTAGAATTAAATTAGGATAAGAATATTATGTAAAAGTGATGCTACGGCGAAGAAAAACTTATGTAAACTGCCTTAAGAAATAAACGTATTTATGAAAAAAAAAAATGTTGATGCAGGGCACTATTTTTGTACTGTTTCTCAATTGATAAAAGTGTCACTGCAACAATAATTTCCTAGTTCATTGGGAGAGGTCTACAATTGAAATGAAACACCTGTCTGAGATGTCTAGTGTACCAACTCCAATGCAATTGATAAGTATTCCATCACTGGACCGACGAATGTCAAGCGTTAGTAAATAATCGAAATGACGCTATGAATAAAAAAGTTGAAGATTTTCAATTGTTTTTGAAACGTGTTTAGTTGCTGTAACTCCTTCACTTTAAAAACGGCCCTAATCAAATTTACATGAAACGTTGGTTTTAGTGGCATTTTAGAAAATATAATGTTGAGAAATAAATTTGGGAAACGGTTTTCTAGTTTCGAATTTTTCGGTTAATTTTCTAGGTTTAAAAATCAATGAGAAACCCCTTTTTTAATTTCAGAATGCGTGTACATGTAAAATTTCCGTGCGCTAAACCGATTTTCAGAAAATTAGATTCAAATAAAATGTTTTTTTTTTTTTATTCAATATTATAATATAATTTTAAGGCACACTGCTTAAGCTCTAAGATGCCAAGGGTATTTACTAATCTTAATTACGTCTAACTTAAAACTAGAATAGTATCATTATGTAATGTAGCGGTAGCGGATTCTCGAGAAGCGATCGGTAGTGGCCGGTGAAATGAATATTGCATGAGGGTCTTCCATATGCCGTTGGTGAAGATCCATGTTGGCCGCATCATTCGGTCCGTGTGGGTCCGCGGGAAACACCCCCAGGCTACGAAGGCCCGGCGGGTGGCCCGCGTGCTGGTTTTCGACTGGGGCGGCCTTCCGTGGACGATGATGGTGATGTTACGGAAGAGAATGAAAAAAAGTAAATATTGTGGAAACGGGGTAGAAAGGGGATGTGGGAACAAAATGTTTGAAAACGATAAAGATCTAATTAGTTGCCATCGAGATGGTGAAGAGACAGGGAAGGGGTAACGAAAAAGTTAGTGACAAAAAAAGATCTTGTTAGTTCCAATGAAGATGGTGGACAGGGACGGGGATCGAGAGAATCGGGCGGATGTTAGTGTCGAAGCTGTAGGTGGAGTTTATACTTTCTGAGCGAGGGATAACACATTACACTTGTATATCAATGTGTTTAAGGTACTGGTATATGAGAAGCATATATAAACTATCCCGACTCGCCAACACATCCCGAACCGGAACCTCAGGCGGTCTACCTCGGGCCCTAAGGGATTCCAGTAGCTTCGACCTGGCGTCACGATACTCTACGCACTACCACACGACATGCTCGATGTCCTGATAACCGTCGCCACAGGTGCAGAGACCGCTCTCCGCAAGCCCAACACGCCGGAGATGTGCGTTGAAAGTGTAGTGATTTGACATGAGCCGCGACATAACACGAATGAAATCGCGACTCACGTTCATCCCCCTGAACCAAGGTTTCGTCGATACCCTAGGGATAATGGAATGTAGCCATCGTCCCAGTTCGCCATTGCTCCATGAAGTTTGCCAACTTTCGAGAGTTTTCTGACGAGAGATACTGAAAAATTCATTGAAGCAGATTGGTCTTTCATAAATATCACCTTCTAATGCGCCCACCTTAGCCAATGAGTCTGCCTTTTCATTGCCTGGAATGGAACAATGCGAAGGGACCCAGACTAACGATATTAAATAAGACCGTTCAGATAAAGTTCGCAAGTGTTCCCGTATTTTCCCCAGGAAATATGGGGGATACTTTCCTGGCTTCATTGCCCGGAGAGCTTCTATTGAGCTTAGACTGTCCGTGACAATGTAGTAATGGTCTTTGGGCAAGGTTTCAATGATCTCGAAGGTGTACTGAATAGCAGCTAATTCTGCGACGTAAACTGAAGCCGGATCATTGAGTTTGTGAGAAGCGGTGATGTTTTGATTGAAGATGCCGAAGCCTGTGGACCTGTTGATGTTTGAACCGTCAGTGTAAAACACCTTTTCACAGTTGACTGTTCTAAATTTATTATAAAAAATATTTGGGGCCACTTGAGGGCGCACGTGATCCGGGATTCCACGAATCTCTTCTCTCATGGATGTGTCGAAAAACACAGTAGAATCAGAAGTATCCAAGAAATGAGCACGATTGGAAACAAACGAAGAAGGATTAATATTCTGAGCCATGTAATCAAAATACAAGGACATAAAACGGGTCTGAGAATTGAGCTCGACAAGCCTTTCGAAGTTTTCAATCACCATCGGATTCAAGATGTCGCATCGGATTAGCAATCGATATGAGAGATCCCAGAATCGGTTTTTCAACGGTAAGACGCCCGCGAGCACTTCGAGACTCATCGTATGAGTCGACTGCATGCAACCTAAGGCAATACGCAAACAACGATACTGAATTCTTTCCAGCTTGATGAAATGAGTGTTCGCCGCGGATCGGAATCAAAAGCATCCGTATTCCATCACGGACAATATCGTTGTTTGGTATAACCTGATCAGGTCTCCTGGGTGGGCACCCCACCATGATCCGGTTATTGTACGAAGAAAATTGATTCTCTGTTGGCATTTTTGTTTCAGATACCTAATGTGACATCCCCAGGTGCCTTTGGAGTCGAACCAGACCCCGAGATATTTAAATGTGAAGACCTGAGCTATGGTTTCACCCCCTAGTTGAAGCTGTAATTGTGCTGGTTCTCGCTTCCTTGAAAATACAACCAGCTCAGTTTTCTCCGTGGAGAACTCGATACCCATTTGAAGAGCCCATGTCGACAAGTTGTCGAGGGTATCTTGCAATGGTCCTTGGAGATCGGCAGCTTTGGGTCCTATAATAGACACAACGCTGTCGTCGGCAAGTTGTCTTAGCGTGCAAGATGTGTTGATACATTCATCAATGTTGTTCACGTAAAAGTTGTATAAAAGGGGGCTTAAGCATGAGCCCTGAGGAAGACCCATGTAACTGAATCGTATTGTCGACAAATCACCATGCGCGAAATACATGTATTTCTCGGACAACAGATTATACAAAAAGTTATTCAAAATTGGTGAAAGACCATGCTGATGCAACTTCTCAGATAGGATGTTTATGGAAACTGAATCAAAAGCCCCCTTGATGTCTAGGAAAACTGACGCCATTTGTTCTTTACGAGCAAATGCCATTTGAATTTCGGTTGAGAGCAACGCAAGACAATCGTTCGTTCCTTTGCCCCTGCGGAAGCCGAATTGTGTATCTGAAAGTAAGCCATTAGTCTCGACCCAATTGTCTAGACGAAACAGAATCATTTTTTCGAACAATTTCCGGATACAGGAAAGCATAGCAATCGGCCGATACGAATTGTGATCGGAGGCTGGTTTCCCTGGTTTTTGAATGGCAATAACTCTTACTTGTCTCCAGTCATGTGGGACAATATTATCCTCAAGAAGCCTATTGAATAAATTCAATAAGCGCCTTTTGGCAGGATCAGGCAAATTTTTCAACAAGTTGAATTTGATTTTGTCTAACCCCGGAGATTTATTGTTACACGATAAAAGCGCAAGTGAGAACTCGACCATCGAAAAAGGTGTTTCGTTTCTGTTTGATGAAGCGACGCGCATGATTGTCTGTTCCGGAACAGAGTCAGGACATACTTTTTTAGCGAAATCGAATATCCAGCGGTTAGAATATTCCTCGCTTTCGTTTGTGGTGTTTTTGTTGCGCATTCGTCGGGCTGTGTTCCAAAGAGTGCTCATTGATGTTTCTCTCGATAATCCGTTTACGAATCGACGCCAATAACCGCTTTTCTTCGCTTTAATCAAGCTTTTCATTTTAGCGTCTAATGCCGCGTAGTTTCTAAAATTATCAGGTGTTCCGTTTTTCCTAAACTCGACAAATGATGAAGTTCTCTCCGCGTTTAATTCTGAGCACTCTTTGTCCCACCACGGGTTGGGGGGACGGATGTTAGTTTTCGCGCCGGGTACACGTTTCGTCTGAGCTTGAGTCGCGGTGTCGAGAATCAAGCCAGCCAAAAACGTGTACTCTTCCTCCGGAGGAAGTTCTTGTGTTGTTTCTAGATTCTCAGATATCAAATTTGCGTAGCATTTCCAATCAATGTTTCGTGTGAGGTCATACGAAACATTGATTGTTTCCGATGGTCTTAATCCGGTGGCGATTGAAATTACGATAGGGAGATGATCGCTACCGTGGGGATCAGGGATTACCTTCCACGTGCAATCCAACCGTAGCGATGTCGAGCAAAGGGATAAGTCTAGCGCACTTGGTCTTGCTGGTGGTGCAGGAATTCGTGTCATTTCTCCCGTATTCAAGATTGTCATATTGAAGTTGTCGCAGATATCATGGATCATAGTTGATCTGTTATCGTCGTGAAGACAGCCCCATCCCGTACCGTGTGAGTTAAAGTCTCCTAAAACCAACGTCGGTGCGGGAAGAAGCTCTATGATATCATTGAGCCGCCGATGCCCAACCGAGGCTCTTGGGGGAATGTAGATGGAAGCAATGCAAAGGTCCTTGCCTTTGATTGTAACATGACATGCGACAACTTCAATACCTGGTATCGAGGGGAGGTTAATGCGATAGAAAGAATAGCACTTTTTGATCCCCAAAAGTACTCCTCCATAGGAATCATCTCGATCCAGACGAATAATGTTAAAATCGTGGAGGTTTAAGGGTATTTCAGAAGTTAGCCAAGTTTCGCACAATGCAAATGCGTCACATTTCAGATTATTTACTAGAAATTTGAAAGGATCTATTTTTGGGATGATACTTCTACAATTCCACTGTATAACAGTGATTGTATCCGTGACCTCGGTGGGTGTCTTAGCCATCGAAGGATACGATCGCTGAAAGAAGGGGCCATTTTGCAGTCAACTGCTTCAAGAATGTTTTAACTGTAGGAATAAAAGCCATTATCAGGCTTTTAAGAGGTTCAGAAATATTGAAAGTAGACATGATCCAGTCCACAATATCAGAGAATTTAACAAACCCAGTATTTGGTAAATTTTCTGACTGATCTTTAGGGACTTTCGGGGGTTTTGAAGTCCCAGGAAGTGATGGAAATTCTTGCTCGGAATTTAATTTTCCAAGGCCTGGAGCTATTCTCTCTGGTTTTTTGCCATCACTACCAGTTGTTGTAATTTTTCGAGACCCATCAGAGGACATCTTCGAACCCTTACTAGGGAGCTTTTGAAAAGATTTATTTCTTCTCTTTCTGTATGATGAGCTAAGAGGGACAGCCGAAGATGTACCTTCGAGGGGGTCATCATATTCGCTCTCGTCAGTTGCCAAACAAGCGTACAGGTTTACTGGAGGCGTAGCACTCTTCAACATTTCAGCAAAAGAACGCTTTGAATGTTGCTTAAGTGAACGCCTCATCTTATCCTGGCGCAATTTGTACGCGGGACAATCAGAGAGGTCATGCGGCCCCTCCTTACAGTAGAGACACTTTTCATTGTCTCCACTGCAGGAGTTATCCGCATGACTCCCTCCACACTTTATACACCGGGATTTATTGCAACAATGGGATGCTGTATGTCCCAATTGTTTGCAATTAGTGCAGTTCATGACCCGCGGCACAAAAAGGCGAACAGGTAAACGAATTCGGTCCAGGAGGACGTAGTTAGGCAAAGCCGAGCCAACGAAAGTCACCCGATACGAGTCTGATGGGATATAGGACTTAGTGCCATCCTCAGCGGTCGATACTGAACGCAATTGCTTGCAGTCCAGTATCTTAACGTTCTTGAGTAAGGGGTTTTTAAAACCGCCTGCCCCATGCTTAAGAACGTCCTCGCAAGTCAGACTCGGATCGGTGATCACGCCGTCTATCTCGACTTCGCGAGCTGGTACGTATACGCGATACTCCCGCGTGAAATGCTCATTTTGAACGATCTCATTAGCCTGTTTTGCACTGGCTAACAAGACCCTAAGCTTGTCCGGGCGTACTTTTTCAATTTTTTGTACGGTATTGTATCGCGAGGACAGGTCTTCAGAAAGTCTTAGAAGATTCAATTTTTTACCGTTGGCTTTGGTCCGGATGTAAACCGCATACGGTCCGGCCGGGAGTGCAAGTCCATCGGGATAATTTTTTACACGAGATATTTGGCTATAAGATGATTCCATTTTGTCATCTGGAGGGAGGTCAGGCAATTCTGTGCCTTCTGTCATGGCACGGAAATGTGTCCGTGCGGGTAAATATTGGAGGACAAATGTAGTAGTATTGAAGAACAGGGGGAAAAAAGAAAAAGGCAAAAATACTTAGCTTTAGCTCTCAAAGGGTGAACGGCAGACAAGGCCCGGTCCTAGGCAATAGGTGGATATTCCTGATCAATAAAGTGCAAAAAACCTCCTAGAGGAAAAAGCACTGTTTTGCAGTCTCTTTCTGCACTGTACAATGGAATCTTATACGTTTTTTCACTATACACTGTCCAATGTATTTGTTAACAATATAGCAGCAGCGCCCAGCTGGGCGCTGGCTAACGGTACCACACAGTGCTTCTTTACACAACTCACAATTGACCTTGAAGACGGATTAATTCGAACTATCACTCGACCGCACTGATTCAGACAATAGAATACGAAATGACCTTGAAAGCGGAATAAAACAATTTACCGCACCACTGCAGAAACACGAACTTGCGTCCGATCAGCCCGATAGTTGCAGTGGAACGAATAAATAAAATGTTCTAAGGCTTCGAAAATTGATGATTAAAGTAAAAAAATTAATTTCAAAACTGTTTTTCATAGTTAACAGAAACAAATTTCATAAAATTGATTCAAAAATTATTCGATTCTATAGATTATGTTAGTATATGACCAAATAAACTAACTTCAGTTATGGTTTCGGAAATAGCGAAAAAAGTGATCCAAAGCTTTTAAATGGAGTTATCTCCATTGCTCTGATAAAACAGAGTCGAACTCCACAAACATACATTGAAATTTCAGGCTCCGTAGTTCCGGCTGGTGATTCAATTCATACGAAAAGTCATACAAGTTAGTCGCCGTAGGTTCAAATCCCGACCAGGAAGGATTTCTAGTGTAAGTAGAATCTAGCCATGTACGCTAAGAATCGGCTGCAAAGTTGGTTGAAATAGAAAGACCAAATTCCACAAAAGAAATGTAATGCCATGACGTTGCGCTGCTTTGCTTGTAGTAAGTACCAAGGATGCTTGCTAAATTTAATCCGGATTCGAGTTCCTTTTTCGGTATTATAGCGTGATGTGTATTGATGTCATCCCGTCGTTGAAGTGACGATGAATAGAAAGTAAAAACTTTCTTAAATATAGCTCAAAATTTTAAACATAAGTCACCCTGTAACTCCGGAAGCGGAAATCGGATCCGAATAAAATTCAATAACAGCTTATTGCACTGTAAGATCTTTCATTTGAGTCAATTTTTTTTTGCAAAAATCGGCTTAAGTATCGGTTTTGAAGTTTTGCCTTTCTCATATAGAAAGGTTATGCAATCACTTTTTTTTTATTCAAAAGATATTTTTAATCAGGCCTATTTGCGTACAAGCTTCACGTGGCCGATTGAGCCGATTTTTTAAAATTTAATAATTTAAATTTTAAAAAATCGGCTCAATCGGCCACTTTTGCGTTGGATCTCGTTGTCACCCTTTTTCTAGGGGGAGAGGAGCTTCCATTTTCCTCCTGCGAGGGTTGAGGAGCACTTCGTTCGTGGTTCGTCTCGTCTTCCATTGCCGTGGTATTGTGGTTGATTTCGTTGCTAGTTGCTGTAGATGCACCTTGTTGTACATTGGTTGCAATTGCTGGTTGGTAAGTTGTTAACTGCAGCTGGTGTACTTTGTCCTATAGGGGATACTGATGGTTTCGTTGAAGGGGATGCTTCATTGTTGTTGATGGCTGTCACAGCTGTACTGGGGTTGCTTGGGGTTGGTGTGAAGGAAGCACCGTTGTCCTTTGGTGTACTTGTCTCCTTGTCCAGTTTATCACATGACTTACCGTAGTGAACAGCTATTTGGCAATATTGACATGTGGCCATCTGATTGTCATAGGTAACAAGTGATTTGCACGGAATTCTTGTATCTTGACCGAAAATCACATAAGAAGGTATAGTGTGTTCAATATTGTACACCGTCACTTAAACCGGCGAAACAAAACACGTAAAAAATGTCTACACTGATCGCAAAACTACACAAATCGATAGTCATTATCAGTAGGCAACTAAACAAACCGATTCCGGCTATCCTGGTTCCCGGTATCTGGTTCCGGAAGTACCGGAAATAGGGATCATATATACCAAAATGAATCTCACTCACTTTTCTCAGCGATGGTTTGACCGATTTACACAAACTTAGATTCAAATGAAAGGTCTTTCGGTCCCATACGAAATTCCTGAATTTTATCCGGATCCGACTTTCGGTTCCGGAGTGATAGGGTAAAGTGTGTTCAATATTGTACACCGTCACTTAAACTGGCGGAACTAAAACCGTAAAAAATGTTGTAAACTGGACTCAAAACCGTTATTCCCGATCTTAGGGTCAAACGAAAGGTCTTATGGTCCTACCGAAAATAACTGCATGTTTTCGAATGCAACAAACATTTAAATCGTTATTTAGAGTGCGATGGCAAAATTATATAAAATCTTCAATATTTGAATAAAAGCTAGCAGAGTTTGTACGTCATGTTAGTTGGTGGCCGTACGAACCGACTTCGATTATACCAATTCTTGGGTTCAATGACGGAAGTGCATATAATAGGGAACCCACTTCGTTTTCTTAAAGATGACCTACGCGACCAAAGCACTGTTTCGTTCTGTATAACTAGTTATTGCACAAGCAATACCTTGGTTTTTTTTTTCAAAAAAAGAAAGAGAAAAATTTTGAAAACAATACCACAATATTATACATGAGAAAGGCATCATTACACCACTAGGTGAATTTAAACAGGTTTTTTTACCATGTAATGATTCTACAGGGTCCGCCATCTAACTTTTTTTTGGAACTAACGGTTATTTCGACATTTATAACCTTAATGTCACTTCTGATTTGACAGAAACTTAATTTTATCCTTCCGCTGAATGAGAATGGTTGTGTATACGCGTTACCGCTTTACCAACTGGGCTTGCGATCAGCTTGAAGAAGACGTAGATTTTTGAGGAAAATTTTCATCTCGGCGGGTATGTTAATAAGCAAAATTGTCGCATCTGGGGGACGGAAAACCCGCACGTTATCATGGAGAACCCGATGCATCCTCAGAGAGTGACGGTTTGGTGCGGACTTCGGTCTGGCGGCATCACTGGTCAATTTTTCTTCGAAAATGAGGTAGGAGTCGCCGCCACGGTCAATGGCGAGCGCTACCACGCCATGATTAGCGATTGGTTCTTCCCGTTACTTGAAGAGGAAGACTTGGACACCATTTGGTTCCAACAAGATCTTCTGCGCACAGTCTTCGAAGATCGAATTATCAGTCGAAATTCGGATGTCGTTTGGCCGGCTCGGAGCTGTGATTTGACGCCGTTAGACTATTATCTTTGGAAGGCCGTCAAAGATAAGTGTTATATGGACAAGCCACAGACAATTCAAGCCTTGAAGGGCTACATTCGTGCAGCCATAGCTGAAATAAAGCTGCATACAATCGAAAATGTACTAAAAAACTGGACCGACTGTATGGCGTACTGCGAGGCCAACCGAGGCAGCCATTTGAATGAAATTATATTCCACAATTAACTGGAAGGATTGTACTTCAATATGAAAAAATATATTTTGAAATCGGATGAAACGATTGTGTTTTAATGCATGTTTAAAAAAAAGTTACATGGCGAACCCTTATGAATCAGCAATGAAGCAGAGAGGGCTGGTGAAAGTTGCAAAAATCTTCAAACAGGATGGCAAAAGTCTATAAATCCGAAATATGATGCACTAATATCTTTTCGTTATGAGAAATGTAAAGTGCAAAAATGTTATCCATTTTGTGGCTGTGAGTAGATGACCGAAAGAACAGGCCTAGATTACACTGGTCCCCAGTTTCCGGTTCAAGTAGTAGTGATTAAATATTCCTAAACGAAACCCACATCGATTGCTTATAATTTTCATATATTTAATTTATTCAAATAAAAGGTTTCATAGTTGATTTTGCAAGATCCGACCGGTTGCAGAATTACGGCGTAATGGACTTTTTTTGTCATTTATTCATACCCCACTTTAACCTACACAGATAAAAATATTTTGTGAATTAACATTTATTTTCATGCACATATTTGGAGCAGGTAATTGAATGGAAAGTTACATTACAAAATTTGTAAATATACAGCCTTGTTCAATGAATTTGTAAATATACAGCCTTGTTCAATGAAAAAGTAAATGCATTTCAATGTAATTTTATATCAATCATGGTTTTCAATCAGATTTTCGTTTCAACTGACGTCTGTTTAATAATACTATTGGTTTACATGTCATGTAAGTTTCATCTTTTCTTTCTGTGTAGTTACGGTCGTTTGCCGGTCTTGATAGATTTCAAAACTTCAGTGAAGAACCAAAACTGATGAAAAAAAATGTACCAAACAACATCTAGAACTGTTCCAATTTTTATAAGGAAACAAAATCGTAGAGAACTCTGTTTCTAATCGTAAGTTACCCAGCGAACGACCAAAATTAGGTTAAAGCCGGGTATAAATAAACGAAATAGAAAAAGTTCTGCTAATTGATGCTCAAACTTTTTTGTTTACTTTCAAGATCCAAAATATGTATTTTAAAGTGATAGAAGTATAAGTATAAGAATATTAGTAATATATGAAAGGCATCGCAGCTTCTTCTTAGACACTTTATTGCTACAAGGCTGCGCAAAGAACGCAAAGAGACACATTTTGTTCTCCGATTACACTGGAACCAAACAAGGCTGGGAGAAACCGAACACGACATCGCAAAGTAGAACAATGAAGATTTATTTTCGTCTAATAGTTTTCTATCAGTGTCTGGAGTGTCGCTCACAGCGTTTTATTTATAACTCGTTTTGAAGAATTAGTCATACGTCACTACTATTCGTGAGTTTAAAAAGTTTATTATAGTAACCTAATTAAATTATTTTATACTCACGATTTTTATTAATTTCACGGATTGTTGAAACGTTTCACTCATATGACAGCTGAAGTTTCCTACCTCATTTCGTGTTCTATTCAGTAAAATGACGTCGAATCAAGCGTGAGTGCGCAAACGCATCATGTACAAATAGCTGCAAAATTTGAATTTATCGGTACGCGATCTTGTCACGGAACTAAAACTACGGAAAAGCACCGTATTTTGTGTTTGAGAGTTATTTACTGTGAATCGGAAGGTTGAAAGTGGAACAGATCGGAAGGTATGCTTCCGACAATTGAACAAGAAGGTTGTAATCCATCTGTGCGAAATGTGGCTCACAAAGTTGAGAAGCAACATTCATACGTAATAAGGGGTTACACCACTGAAGTATTTTAAAAAAAATCGGATTTTTTTTTCATTGCAAAAAGTCATGTATGATCTTAAAAATAATATTCCAAAAGATGCAAAGCGGGAAAAATTTCTAGATGTTTTAATTCCGAGTATGAGATACGATCTTCCAGCACCGAAAACTTTAAACGCGTTTATCTTAGAACCCCTTTTTTGAGCTGACCAGAAACATAAGTCAAGTAAGTCTTGACCAATCGATTCAAAAATTTTAAAGGATATTCTCGATAGTTATCTCCACAGAGGTACGTAGGGGTTTTTAAAAATTGTGAATATTTTTTTTTTATCAACAATTTTGTGATGATAAAATGCGGTTTTATTTTCAAAGGGCTGCCATTTTACAGAAAATCAGTTAATTAAAAAAAACCCTACGTATCTCTATGCACACTGTAATATGAAATTAGAAAATATTTTCTAGATCGAAAATTGCGGGAGCTGAATTTTCGGTCGTCAAAATGCAGCACTTTTGCGGAAATGCCACCAAGCCGCCATTTTGTTATTAAATTTTTAAAACTGATCATTTTTTGTACTTAAATATACCTATTAAAAAGTGCTTTATACAAAATTCGGATTACTCCATTATTTGGATACCCGAAATAATTCCCCAAAAAAGTCCTTTTTTTTTCTACAGGGGTGTAACCCCTTAACAGTGAGGCAGAGGGAAGAAGCCCAACAGTGATGGCAAGCAAAATCGTAATAAAAAAATCCTTAACCATTATGGACGACGAAGCATACGTGCTCGAAGATTTAAAGCAGTATCCGGGTCTAGCGAAAGAACGACGTTACCGATAATTCAATGCAAGATCCAATTTTGTTACACTCTCTCCAACATATCAGCCGTTATTTGACGAATAAATGCTTCAATACTGGTTTTCACTACGTCAATCGTGCCTGGTTCATCCTTGTAGTCATGAGCCTTAACAAGGCCTCACAAGAAATAGCCAGAGACATTAAATCACACAATCTAGGCGATCAAAACGTGAAATAAACTGTTCAGCGAAAACGGCTCTCAATTTCTTCATTGTTTCGCATGCCATGTGGGATGTGGCACCGTCTTGTTGAAACCACATGTCAGGCATGTTCAAATCTTCTATTTTGGGCAAAAAGCGCCAATCATCACACGGTAGTGCTCGCCATCCAAAATAACGTTCCACCCATCGTCGCTGTTAAAGAAGTGCGGCCCGATTGTGCCACTGGCCGAACCGAACAATTTTGACAATAACACAAGACACGATTCAAACTTGATCTGTCAAAAACAGTGTTACCAAAAAGATACCAGCAAAAAATTACCTTTTTGCATTACCGTATTATTCAACTGTTTATTATGCATATGTAACTTTATTATTCTGAAATAAACACCGGTTTTGTTGAATTATATGTAATCTTTTTGCTTTTCTTTTTGATATCCGAAATTTGACGCAGAAAGGCTTTTTGTTCAATGGCACCTTTTCTTGAAATTAGATGAAAACGATTGAGCACTACATAACAATTTAGTTCTAAAAATGAAGTTGTTTGATTTTTCTTAGACCCCATATTGGTGAGAGTAACAGTTTTAGAGCTACAGTGATTTGAAGAAAGTGTTTGCAAAAAATACTATCGTCCTTACTAAAATTTATAGTTAATTAGAATTGGTTTCTCCATCTGTGCAAATCAAATGGTGTGCCATACTGAAGACATGCACAAAGTTTTATCTCACTCGTTTTTTAAGGTTATTCTCTATTTCACCAATGTTTATTGTAATCCAATTATTATTAATTATATCATATTCATTTTGCTATCCGTCCAAGTTTTGTCATCCAGTTGTGACATTATTTGATAAATGCTAGCTAAATGAGTGAAGTTGTAACAGAATTTGCAATGCTGTAGAGCTGAGCTGAAGTAGATCGCCCGTAGTTGCACTTCGTGATTGACCGAATGGGTGAAAATGTACAATAAACCAAGAAAATGAGACTTGGAAGAAGCAAATCATTTTCACTGTGCATACCCACCTAACTTTTTATTCAATGATCAATAACGACGCTGGCTACGACCAAAGGCAGTGCTACTGAGGAAAAGGAAAGAATGTTAGTCCGATACTGTGGCACGATTTTCAGAAAGTCCGTCCAGCTACTTGGTTTCGCTGATGATATTGATATTATAGCACGCAACTTTGAGAAGATGGAAGATACGTATGCTGCGAACTGCGAACGAGAAAAAGAGACAAGTTTCCGATTTCTTGAACTGGTTTTATTTCAGGGTAACAATTTCCTGTGACGACAACACCGTCGTTAAAAACTCCTTATCGAGAGACAAATTTAATATATATATATATATATATATATATATATATATATATATATATATATATATATATATATATATATATATATATATATATATATATATATATATATATATATATTGACAATATTGATAATAACGTAATTGCATTTTCTTAACTCTAATGAATATACATTCCAGACTTACGTTTAGTGTCTCTAATATGCGTCCTTCTTTATGTTTATCTCATAAACCGGTAAGAGTTATGCTACAAGATTGTTTATATTTTAGGTTAGGTTTAGAACTATCAGTTTGTCGATGTCTTATTTACCCCAAATTTGGTGTTTAGCTACACGGAGAACCCTTCGATCATAAAATTGCGATATCGCAGTTTTTGATTTTTGCGATAGTTGATTTAACTAATTTCTTTTTGATTCAACCAATATGGTTTTTGATTTGCATATATTCAAGTAGTTGAAAAATATGTTGTTTTGAATGCTGTCAAATGCCGGAGACAGTTGAAAGCAAAACAATAATCGCAATGCAAAATCAATAACTTTTTTAGTTGAAATCTGTTCGCGTCGCTTCAAAATGTCAATGAAAACAACATCGATGGTTAAAGCGTTTGGTGAAATTGTGTTCATTCGATTTGAGAAATTTATGATAACAAGTGTTTATCTAACAGCGGTGTTGTGATAAAATTAACCTTGTTTAAGATGAAAAAGATTTGGTGACAAATTAGAAAATGATCATCTCGTAATGTTTCAGGTATGCGCAAAAATTTTATGCTACAAATTCGATCATTGATTTACTTCTAGCAGACTGTTTTACTTCCAGCTGTTTGATACCGATGATGATGTTCATGCATTAGCAATAAAACGCTTTTTGACATGAATTCAATTTATAAAGGTAACAGGAGCGAAGGGTTTCAAACACACAGAACGCGCTGCGATGGAATGGCGCGTTTGAATTGCCGTCGCAAAATTCCAATTCCCAGCGGTTGATGCACTTAAGCTCATATAAATTGACTAAAATTATCAGTGCAAAACTTTAGTTCAACCGTTTGAAGACATCATCTTCCAATACTCATTTTAGGTAAATTTAATAATTTCGCACTCGCCCCTCCGGGCACTTTTGCTGATTAAAAACGTTTTTCTACATCAATCATTTCCGATCGAATTAGAAGTATTTTTTTTTAATTTAGATCTTTACTGATCTCGACTGGACATGATCATGATCATACAAAAATCAATATCTCTTAGAGATCAGATCAGTTCTGATCTCGTAATGATAATTTATTCCAACTATTTACAATGCCTAAAACAAATAAAACCGATTTATTTTTCAACTAACAGAATTTTGTTTCAATAACAACATAAGTTATTTCAACTAAAATATTTGTTGAAATTGAAAGGTATGTGTCCTCACTAATTGACAGCATTTTTTTTTTCAAACAGTTAAATTAGTTGTTTCAACCATTGTTTCTGCTAATCGAAAAACAAAAATGACAGTTTAGTTAAAACAACAACATTTGTACCAAATTTTAACCAATCGAATTCAGAAAATCAACTAATATTCTGGTTGAAATGGGATCGCGGGTGGTTCCGTGTAGGTTTGCTTTATTTCACAGGTTGTTTTTTAAACTATTTCAAACAACAGGTAGGTATCTAAAACTGATTCGTTTAGAAATTTTGTTGACAACAAACGCTGACTGACAAACCTGATTTAGTAAAAACGTACTATAAACTTGAGTTTATCACTTCTTCACTTCCACTTTTTAAACTAGAATAATCAATTACTTTTTAAGCCGTTACATTAAGTATTACGAATTCGCTAGCTTTTAAGTAATTCTAACTAGTGTAAAATTCTTTTTTAAGTATTGATGAAGTAATATTTAACAAAAGAATGCCAAAATTTACCACGGTTTGCAAAAATGACTTTTAATAATCGTTTGTTTGTTTTTTTACTTTGACACTTTTCATCTCCCTCTCTCTTTCATTCTTATGTCACTGGTAATCGAATTATGGTCCCTTCACACGGAAAAAAACTGATCATACGAGGTGCATTTCATGATTGGATACGTGGTGAGTTGCAACAAGAAGTTGCGACAACGTACATCGGACTAAAAGCTGAGGCCAAGCGGATCGGACTAGACATCAATGTGTCAAAGACAAAGTACATGAAAGGTAGGGGCTCGAGAGAATATAAAGTCAGCCACCCATTACGAGTTCTGATTGGTGGTGATGAAATCGAAATGGTCGACAGTTCGTGTATTTGGGCTCACTGGTGACTGCCGATAATGACACCAGCAGAGAAATTCAGAGACGCATATTGTCAGAAAATCTTGCTTACTTTGGACTGCGCCGTCGTACGAAGTTAACTATCTACAAAACGCTGATTAGACCGGTTATCCTCTACGGGCACGAGTCCAGGACAAAGCTTGCGGAGGATCAACGCGCACTAGGTGTTTTTGAACGGAAGGTGTTGCGAACCATCTGCGGCGGAGTGCGGATGGAAGACGGTACGTGGAGAAGGCGAATGAACCACGAACTGCACCAGTTGCTGGGAGGACCAACCCTCGTCCAAACGGCCAAGGTCGGGCGGTTACCGTAGACCGGGCATGTTGTCAGAATGTCGGAGAACAACCCGGTTAAAACTATCCTCGATAATGATCCGACCGGTATAAGAAGAAGAGGCGCGCAGCGGGCAAGATGGATCGATCAAATTGAGGACGACCTGCGGACCCTTCGCAGCTACCGAGGCTGGCGGCGAACAGCCATGAACCGAGTTGAATGGAGACGCCTCTTGTATACAGCAGAGACCCGCGTGGTCTACGACTGAAAGAGTAAGAGTAAGTTAGTCCGATACTCATTGTTTCTAGAGACCGCGGGTACCACTATATCTCCACGACCATCACGGGATAGGAGATTTGTTAGTAGGGAGGGAAAGAGATCCGGATATGTTTTGGTAAGCAATATGCTTTCAACAAAACCTGATTTTCAATACTCAGTATTTGTCCTGAGTATTGAAAATAACTATTTAACTATACGTATCAAACAACACATTGAAATTATATTATTTTGAGAGCAGCACCAGGACACCGCATCGCACTCCCAGTGATGCCAACTTTCCCGAATTTGCAATGTTGTAGAGTATGTTACAAACTAAAATTTAGCTTCTTTCAAAAGCATCACCTATCTGACTGTGCTCTAAACTAAAAAAAAGCCGGATCCAAGTGCCCTCTTCCCCTAGGAAAGTTTATATTCCCTATTGCAGCTAGAACTTGAAATGCAACATAATCAGACTTGTGTTGCACCATCTCGAACACACGCATAATCACGTGCGATCTCGATAAGAAAACTAATTTGTTGTCCTTTTGTCGGCATACGTTCTGAAATCCGACCGACCCATGCATCAACAGGACACATTCTCACAAAGGTGACACTATCGGTGATTGCACAAATCAGCTCCCTCACAGCGTAATGGAAAACCTTGGCCTATGGTAGTTAGTGTTCTGTATAAGTGTGACATTTTGACCAAATGTAATATCACTCTAAAGAGATCTGTTCGTTCATATGTGTAATCGCAGGATGTTAATTTTCCACTGGATAGGGTTTGTTCGTTTATCCGGTAGACATTTGAGCCTTCTACAAAGTTTCGGGTGAAAACTGGATTGTAGGCTAAATATAAATTTTAATAAATATGCAGATGCGAACCAGTCGATAATATATTCACCTCCAGCTACGTGAAACTATTTTCCTCATTGGAATTGGAAAAGTAATCGAAACATTTGATCTTTCATGTCACACTGCCCGATAAGTCAGAGTTAGATTTTCCCTTAGTGTGAAAAGAAATATTTGATTCAGTGCACGTTTTCCGCACTGGGCAGCCAATGGTTGATTATTTCCATAGTATTGTTTTCCTTGCTCTGGCTTCCTGTGCGTGGCTATTATTTCAACTACCGTCTCCGAGGGAGCCAGCCCACTTCAACTAGTGTCATACTCCACTAGCTCAATTAACCTCGTGCCATGTTTTATCTCCAGTTTGGTGAAACAATTCCAACAGGCATTCAAAGTCCAGCAATTTTCCGAAATCCTTTTGTTGAGCAAGAAAATTTTCACTATAAAAAGCATTAGCCAAACTAGCATCGCTTTCTCGGGTGGTATTCCGCAGTCGCTCCGCCACCCTGAGCAGGTTCCCGCGGAGCACGCGACAGCCGCTGTAATTTATTAGCTCTTCCAGCATTGTTCGAAAACACGTTTATCCACCGGTTCCAGGCCTCCTTCCGGTTCGCTTCGGTTTCTGGCTTTCCTGAGTCAGCGCAGCTTCAGCGAAGAAGTAATATTTTCGAATTACACCACCACCACCACCACGACCGGGTCAACAATGGAACATTTGACGGGGGCAAAATTAATGAGAATGAAATTTATCGCCCTTTCCCAAGCCAGCCCACGTGCGTTGTTGGTTACTGCTATGGCATTGGAAATTAAATTTTGCCCCTTTCTTCGGAATGCGACTGAGAACAAATTAGATTGTGTTTTCACTAACATGAAATTCGATCTGCTCGCAAGTCTGCTGCTGCTATCTCATATACCAGTAATTCATTACCACCAGCGAAGGTGATTTACATCGATCGTGAACTTGACTGAAAACAAATGATTCTTTGTAGTGAAGTATAAATTAAGATAAAATGTTTGAAGCATGTTGGTTTTCCCATTGTACGAAATCTAAAGAGCAATGGGCTAAGCGAAAGTGCGTGTATTCGGATACAGAGAATATGAACATTTTCTTCACGTTTCGCCTTCGGATCTTCAGTGCGTCAACTGTTCAAATTAAACTGCCGTTGCCACCTAGCAGTTGAAGCTAAGTCACTAACCAAGATAAAGTTCACGCAACAATTGAAAAATCCCTATTCACTATCCAAATGATATGACATTTTGGAAAAGATTATGAAGTTGTGCAGATAATTTCGAAATAATCAGATCAAAGGTTGGAAAAACATTCCTCAATCCTTGCTCGAATACACTCGCCAATTATTTTTGACTACTCTATGAACACATTCCCGGTAGAACGACTATCATCTGTTACGATGGGGGGGGTTAACGGTTTCCGAGTTACAACGATTTGAAAAGGCCAATTTTTGTGAAATGCAAAAATACATACGCCCTTTTTAAAAATCAGTCGTGAGTCGAATTGACCTCTCAATCGGTTCAAAACTTATGGTTTGCCATACTGAAGCCATGTGCAAAGTTTCATCCAAATCGGAGAATGTCGATTCTGATTTTGTCACTTTTTCGTCTACTCATTCCTGGAATTGCTCTATAGAATCTAGAGGTAACAATATATCTTATCGTTTTGATGTGCATTTCAGATAAATGTAGCATGATTTCCACTAAATATCACCAGTTTTTACATTCATTCTATGAGTTAAATGTGTATTTTCATGAAGTTCATATGTTCTACAAGGGGAGCGGGTCATTTCGCCGAAAGCCATTTCGCCGAAAGTCGTTTCGCCGAATGCCAGTTCATCGAAAGTAGTTTCGCCGAATAGGTCGGAAGCGGCGGCCTCTTGCATACAAACCTGTAACCGCCTCGTTTGCCCGGTCTACTCAAAGCTAGGTTTCTTTGCTGGTAGCGAGGTCAACAAAACGGGTGTTGACTTATTATCATTAATTTGTGTTTACGAGGTCTGTTCGAAAAGTTCCCGGAATTTTTTAATTGCGCGCGTCTGGAGAGTCCGGTGGTCAAATTTTTTTTATTATGTTGGTACATATGTCCCTAATGTATGGTGAAATTTTCAGCTGTATTCATTGTTTACATTCTGTCTTGTAGCGGCTGGTGTAGACGTGTTTTTTGAGCTTGTACTGCATTTTTGGTAACTTCTCTCACCGTAAGAACTGCATCTTGTCAGTTTTCTTTGAACTGCAACTCACTGACAACCGCCTGTCGCTTCTTCTTCAGTTAGAACTTGCTCCAGTATTTTTCTATAGGACGTAACTCTGGTGTCTTGGGAGGAGGGTTAATTTCCTTGAGCAGGACGTTGTTCATGGAATCCATTTCATAATGTCGATTTCTGTTCTGCTCTTTAAAATCTGAAAATCTTGATGTAGGTTTCATTATCCTGTACTCTGTATTCGAACTTCATTAGCTGGCTTGAACGACCGGTAGTCTAGTTTTTGCTAGTTTTTTAATTCGATACACGGTTGTAGACAGCATTCCAAGCTTGTTTGCAAAATCTCGGATTCTGGCCACTCTTTCCGACAATTTTGTGACATTCGGCGTCCCTCCCGATTCAGTCTTTCTGGCGGTCGACAAACGTCCTCCGAAGTGCAAGTAGTATGGATTTTCATGATGGGAGAGCAAAATTTTGACACGCTGCTACTCTTGCTTCGATTCCATTTTAACAACCGAGAAGCAAATATTATTATTAAAATTATTGTTAGAAGCAAATATATTATCAAAATTTTTCAACGTTTCCACAAAGAAATTTTCAAATGAGGTGATTTGCAAATCTAAATTACTGACCGTTAGCAGTTTTTCTTGGATGATGTAGAATTAGTAGCGCAAACTAATGGGTCGTTAGAGAAAGTTAGCTATTTTTGTCTCAGTCCTATTGTTTTAGTAAAACTATCCCGCAGTATTATTAGAAGTATTAAGAAATTTTTCCCAAACGATTTCCAATTCACAACAAAAACAATATTTTTCTGCAATTTCCACCTTAGTTATGTTTTATATGAATAGAAGGAGTTTTTTTGCGTCGATAAAAATATTATGTCATCATATTCTAAATAACTTCTGAAACAGAATCGGCAAGCACCACTCGACTTTGGTAAAAATAAAAATATCTTCGTTTAGTTATTATAACTATCACGAATGCGTCTAACCCCAACATCAGCTAATGGCTTCTAATATCGTTTTTCGATTAATCTTCAATTTTTCGATAACTCTAGTACCGTCCCGAACGCGGAGAGACCGATTATGACTGCTTACCGGAGATTAGATCACTCGAATAATAGCAGAAAGCGAGAGGCAATTCGAACCGAACCGCGAGGTGAGCCTACCGGCAGTCATTCATCTTGACGCCACCACTACCGCCAGCCCCTTCTCAAGCACGCGTGTGAGTGCGCCGGCTGATCGTAAATCTGCACTTTGGCCTAATAGCCTGTTGCCGGGCTGAGCTATGATCCATAAACCGGGTAGAATTAGTGGCCTCACCGAACGCATGCTGCCGGGCAGGGTGGTGCGAAAAAAATGGATTCGATGTGGCTCGTGAATCAACTCCGGACGAGAGGAGGGCGCTCCAAGGCCCACGAACGAAATGATCGAGCATGTGGTCGTCGGATGCAACAGGGCCGCGCTAGATGGAAGAAAAATGCAAAGTGCGAAAAGAATTTTTATGATAAAACTTTTTCTCCCATTCGATCCGTACTTCGGTTGATGGCGACGGAGGAACTGTAGGTGCGAAGCGGAGTTGACCGGACTTATAACGCTGGCAGAAGAATCGCTTTGCGGGGGAGTCAGTCAGTAGAGTAGGTATTCTACTAGCCTATCGCGTAAGGATCAAAGGCCTTGGCACGGTTCATTGCACTGTTCGTTATAAAGGTAATATAGCGGGATTAGCAACCTGGTGTGACCTGTGCTTCCCCGTTCCCACCTCTCCCAGTCCGTGCGGATTTTTTGATTGGAGATACCGGGTAAATTGTGGACGCATATTGCGAAGGTTTATATGCGTTTATGGCTACCCCGGAGAAGTTCCGGAGAAGACGGTCGGAGAACTGAGCGAACGGACGGTAAATGGTAGGGAGCATGTTAGGTTTTATGATGTGTTAATGATGTCTTAGAACATTTGGATATGTGGATTGGTTATTTCTAGAGACTGGTGAAATTAATGAACTTTTGCCTTTCGTATGTGGAAAAGTTTCATAAATCGAACCATCCACTAAAGTTATAAAAATTTTGTTCCCATTAGCTCGTAAATATTAAAAACTGTTAGATAAGCTGAGACTTGTATTAAACGAGTAGTACCTCCACATACTGTTGCTAAGTTTCATTTGGATCAATTTTCCCTAACAGAAAATAATTATTTTATTACCAACAAGTAAAAAAAGGTGCATATAGTCAAAAAAGTAAATTTACATTCATATGGAAGTTTACATTGACTTATTGTTCCATAGAAGTAATAGTTCTACAAATCTCTTTTACAATGATTTCATTTGTATTTTAAAGCAAAAAACAATTGAAAATAAAAAGAAGAATGAAATTATTACACACACAGATTTTAGATACAATCAGATAAAAACTGTGAAATACAGGGTGATTTTTTAAGAGCTTGAGAACTTTTTTAAACAATAAAACGCATAAAATTTGCAAAATCTCATCGGTTCTTTATTTTAAACGTTAGATTGGTACAAGACATTTACTTTTTGAAGATAATTTCATTTAAATGTTGACCGCGGCTGCGTCTTAGGTGGTCCATTCGGAAAGTCCAATTTTGGGCAACTTTTTCGAGCATTTCGGCCGGAATAGCCCGAATTTCTTCGGAAATGTTGTCTTCCAAAGCTGGAATAGTTACTGGCTTATTTCTGTAGACTTTAGACTTGACGTAGCCCCACAAAAAATAGTCTAAAGGCGTCAAATCGCATGATCTTGGTGGCCAACTTACCGGTCCATTTCTTGAGATGAATTGTTCTCCGAAGTTTTCCCTCAAAATGGCCATAGAATCGCGAGCTGTGTGGCATGTAGCGCCATCTTGTTGAAACCACATGTCAACCAAGTTCAGTTCTTCCATTTTTGGCAACAAAAAGTTTGTTAGCATCGAACGATAGCGATCGCCATTCACTGTAACGTTGCGTCCAACAGCATCTTTGAAAAAATACGGTCCAATGATTCCACCAGCGTACAAACCACACCAAACAGTGCATTTTTCGGGATGCATGGGCAGTTCTTGAACGGCTTCTGGTTGCTCTTCACTCCAAATGCGGCAATTTTGCTTATTTACGTAGCCATTCAACCAGAAATGAGCCTCATCGCTGAACAAAATTTGTCGATAAAAAAGCGGACTTTCCGAATGGACCACCTAAGACGCAGCCGCGGTCAACATTTAAATGAAATTATCTTCAAAAAGTAAATGTCATGTACCAATCTAACGTTTAAAATAAAGAACCGATGAGATTTTGCAAATTTTATGCGTTTTATTGTTTAAAAAAGTTCTCAAGCTCTTAAAAAATCACCCTGTATAATCAAGAATTCCATGGCCACATTTACAATCAGTGGTAACTAGGACATTCTTCATATCTTATCATATAATTCATATGCCCAACAAAAATCCCGTCATAATTTTGTAATAAAGCATTATTTCGAAAAGTTCTGCCTTCAATATTTTACTCTGTCTTTCTAGCCCTGTAGGCTTCTTCAGAAGTCAGATTTTGATACTGAAGAAGCGTAATGGTTACTAAAAATTGTTAACTTTGTCTGCAAGTTTTAAAATTTCTAACGTAGAATTACATCTTTGTTTTTTTTTCTGTATAGGGAATCGAGTTCTAAATACGGAAACTAAAATAATAGAAATAGCGGTCAGGTTTAAAACATCTACAGCTCAAGTAATTTTAAACAGATTTTCAATATGATTACACCTACTGATTGGAAACATTTCTACGTATCGATTCGAGTAGATAAAATGCGGGTGGGTAATATCAGAGTCATAACTGGATGTAGTAAATACGAATAAAAACTTTCACGCTTTCTTCACTCTTCCGAATATCAGTTAGTTGATCGATTGTGTGAACAGCAAGAGATATTCACGTCAAAAATAACTTATCTCACTCTCAGAGGGTAGAGGGTGTAGCCGGATTTGCATATAAAAACTGTCCCCAAACATAAACAAAAATGATATACGCTGTTTGAAAGGGTTTATACTGAAGAAGATTTTTCCAAAATTTTAACCCTTTGAGTATCATATTTATATGATATGACTATCAAACGGCTTAAGCTCATAAAGACGGATTAATCAAACTGGAATCGGACTGACAGTAAATCCGTTGAAATAAAACCTATGAGAGGGAAAGGCTTTAAAATGTTACACCTTCCCACTCGAATAATGGTGCGTTACGACGATATTGTGGTGGTTCATGAATTCATGTATTCATTCATTTATGACCGCGGATAAAGATACAAGAAAATTAATACGTCTAAAAAGTCGTTAGTCTGGGTCCCTTCGCATTGTTCCATTCCGGGCAATGAAAAGGCAGACTTATTGGCTAAAGTGGGCGCATTGGAAGGTGATATTTATGAAAGACCAATCTGCTTCAATGAATTTTTCAGTATTTCTCGTCAGAAAACTCTCGAAAGTTGGCAAACTTCATGGACGAATGACGAACTGGGACGATGGCTACACTCCATTATCCCTAAGGTATCGACGAAACCTTGGTTCAAGGGGATGAGCATGAGTCGTGATTTCATTCGCGTTATGTCACGGCTCATGTCAAATCACTATACATTCAACGCACATCTCCGGCGTATCGGGATCGTGGAGAACGGGCTCTGCACCTGTGGCGACGGTTATCAGGACATCGAGCATGTCGTGTGGTCGTGCGTAGAGTATCGTGACGCCAGGTCGAAGCTACTGGAATCCCTTAGGGCCCGAGGTAGACCGCCTGAGGTGCCGGTTCGGGATGTGTTGGCGAGTCGGGATAGTTCATATATGCTTCTCATATACCAGTACCTTAAACACATTGATATACAAGTGTAATGTGTTATTCCTCGCTCAGAAAATATAATCTCCACCTACAGGTTCGACACTAACATCCGCCCGATTCTCTCGATCCCCGTCCCTGTCCACCATCTTCATTGGAATTAACAAGATCTTTTTTTTTTTGTCACTAACTTTTTCGTTCCCCTTTCCCTGTTTTTTCACCATCTCGATGGCAACTAATTAGATCTCTGTCGTTTTCAAACATTTTGTTCCCACACCCCTTTTTTACCCCGTTTCCCACAATATTTACTTCTTTTTTTCATTCTCTTCCGTAACATCACCATCACCGGAAGACCGCTCCAGTCAATGACCAGCATGCGGGCCACCCGCCGGGCCTTCGTAGCCTGGGGGTGTTTCCCGCGGACCCTCATGGACCGAAGAATGCGGCCAACATAGAAAATTACCATCGCCATCTGGAATCATCTCATCCTAAATTCAATTCACCGGCCACTACCGATCGCCAGATACTATATTACATAATGATACTACTCTAGTTTTAAGTTAGACGATAATTAAGATTAGTAAATACCCTTGGCATCTTAGAGCTTAAGCAGTGTGCCTTAATATTATATTATATTATTGTTCGGAGTAACGATTATCTAACTACGCGGTGAACTGGTGTTAAGTCGGGATTAAATTCGGTCGATAAATTGGCACGATAAGCCTTAGAGATGTGATTTGTTTGATGGTTTATATTCAACTAACGATAAAACGATCGATTCTGGCTGTCCTATATCTCATATATAGGATCAGTACAGATACAGGTAGAAAGCAAAAGGGAATAAAAAACTCACTATTCTATTGTGTTTGATGGTGAGAGATAAGAGTGATACAGTAGGTACAAATTTTTGGGTGATAAAGCGAATAGAATATATGTTTGCCTGCTTGGCGTAATTGGGTTCTAAAAGATGATCACTTAACATACGCCGGCCACCGTTGAAACAAATTTCAACCTAAACTATTCTATCTATCCTATTTTTGTTACATACAGTACATAATTCAGTTTATATTTGTGTAAATATAATATCCACTTCGTAGTTGCTATGATTGTCGTTCAGTATCCAAAACCGGTTGCACTAGCTGCTAAATCCATTCGTCTGGTCGATCGCCGATTGTTGCTCTTCTTCCAGTTCATCAGGCATTGCAGTTGTCGATCAGCTCGAACGTTTCTTCTACCAACATGACGGCATCCTGGTTAACATAAAATGCCCATTGGTTTCGTAATAGTCGACGAAAAACTAGGTGCTCATGGTTGTGGGTTGGAACACGACATTATATCCAGCGGCCACAATGGAAGACAAAAAATTCAATTAACTTTTTGAAAATTCATCGAAACAAAATACTCACATGGTCCGAGGGCCCTTGGGCCCTCGGTCGTTGCACAGTACAGTCACTGTGATGGCAGAGTCACTCGTGATTAGTCATCTGGGTATCATCAGCCGTAGGTAACGATGATTCGCGTATGGGTAACACGCATATTTTGGAAATAGCCCGTCGGTATTCTCCGTCCTGTGTTTTCACCATGACAACTCGAATATTTCCGTCGTCGGCCTTGAAAATATGAACCACTCTTCCAATGCGCCATTTAAGGGGTGGTAAGTTGTCCTCCTTTACCAATACCATGGTACCAATAGCGATATTATCCATCTGACGTGTCCACTTCGTTCGTGGCTGCAATCCGGACAAGTACTCGGTGCTCCAGCGTTTCCAGATCCTGCGGAGAAACTCTTGGACCACTTGCCAACGATCGAGTCTGTTTAGAGGTACATTTTCTTTTTTTTTTTTCCATAAATACGTTTATTTCTTAAGGCAGTTTACATAAGTTTTTCTTCGCCGTAGCATCACTTTTACATAATATTCTTATCCTAATTTAATTCTAACATAGTCACAACGTTTTGAATTTATTAAAACATATTCTCTTATAGCTTAAATATCATCTTAGGTAACTCGTCATTAATTATGAAATCTACTCGGAAATATTATTTGAACCAAACGATTAACTTCTATAAATTATAAAATAAGCTGTTATTTTCAGACATTTTGTTGATAATTTCATAAACTGTTTCGAGTTTGTTTGTATCATTACATAATTTTTATTCTAATTTAGCTATTGGTTGAACTCATGGACGCAGCTGGGATCAGAACTAAGTCTTAAAAGGGGCCTTTATTAAATTGAAACTCCAATTTTCTTTATGAAATGATAAATAAGTTTCATGTATGAAAGGTCACGACAAGCAAGAATGTCTCGAACTGGGATATTGGATAGTCTACCTTGGGTACGCAAAGAATTTATTAGTTGAGATCTGACATCACGATACTCCACGCATGTCCAAACGACATGATCAATATCCCGATAACCTTCTCCGCAAGCACAATGATTAGTCTCGGAGAAGGTACATTTTCTAACGACGGCTCAACAATGGTCGTAAGAGGGCGATGAATCAAAAAATGTCCAGGAGTAAGGAAATCAAGGTCTTCAGGGTCAGTAGAGGTTTGCGTTAGCGGCCGCGAGTTCAAACAAGCTTCAATCTGCGTCAGAAGTGTGGTCAGCTGATCGACGGTTAACGTTGAATTGCCTAACGTAGCTCGAAGGTGCGATTTTAACGATTTGACGGCCGCCTCCCATAGGCCACCAAAGTTGGGAGACCGGGGAGGTATAAATTTGAATTCTATGCCATCTTCCGCACACGAACGGGATACGGCATATTGCATTTGTTGAGAATTGAATTGTTTGGAAAGCTCCTCTAGCTCGCGTGACGCTCCCTTGAAGTTGGTTGCATTATCGCATTCAATGAGCTTCGGTTTTCCGCGACGTGCAACGAAACGTTTTAGCGCTGCGATGAAGGAATCGGACGATAGATCTCCCACCAATTCCACATGAACTGCCTTTACAGAGAGGCAAATGAAAATAACAACATAACATTTTATCATGGTCGATCGCCGCTGAGGATAACGATAATAGAAAGGGCCGCATAGATCGACAGCAGTGCTCACAAAGGGTAAAGTTGGCGACACTCGTTCTGGCGGCAAGTCGCCCATAAGTTGCTCTTGAACACGTGGACGGCATCTGAAACAGCTTATGCAGGTATGCACAATTCTTCGAACCAGATTTCTAATACGGAGCGGCCAAAATTTCTCTCGAATGTGGGCTATTAAAAGCTGAGGCCCCGCATGAAACAGTTTTTCGTGATAATATCGAGCGACTAAATCGGTAAAAGGATGTCTGGAAGGTAATACCATTGGGTGCTTTCGATCGTACGGGATTTGAGCATGTCGAAGTCGACCTCGAACTCTAAGTAATCCGTTTGATAAAATAGGAGTGCAAGTTCTTAGGGGTGATTTTGTCGCAACTTGGCCTGAATTAGCTATCGATTTGAAATCCTGTGTATAGACCTCCTGTTGTGCCATACGAACCAACAATTCTACTGCTTCATTTAGTTCGGTAGTTAGCAAAAATCCGTGCCTGCGAATTTTACGGTTTTTGGGATTGGTGTTAAAACGAAATCTTCGTATCCAGGCCACTAAGCGAACAAGGCCAATGTACGATGATCGTAGCGTAAAGATTGGGTTTGGTGGTGCTATTGGTACTGTTAATGAGACTGGTCTCTCTTCCAAGTCATCTATGTTAAAATCTATGCTCGAATCAAGGCACAGGGTACTAGGCCAAAATCGCGACTGTTTTCCAATCCAATCTGGACCGTGCCACCAAATTGAATTCTGCTGTAGTTGATCAGGATCCATTCCCCAAGATATGATGTCAGCAGGATTTTCTGTCCCGGAAACATGAGACCATATTTCTGCAGCTGTGATATGCTGTATCTCGGAAACTCTATTTGCCACAAATGTCTTCCAGCGGGATGGAGATGCTGCTAACCAGTGCAAAACTATGGTCGAGTCTGTCCAAAAGACTGGTTTGGCATGAAATTTGACGGAATCCTGCACCTTTTGATATAAGTGAGCTAGTAACAATGCCGAGGAAAGTTCAAGCCGAGGTAAACAAATTCGTTTTTGTCTTTTGGTATCGCCGAGAGGAGCGACTTTCGATTTGGCAGTGAGTAAATGCACCGTTATAGTTCCGTCTTCTGCCACGGCCCGAACATAGATGCACGCGCCGTAAGCCTTTTCAGATGCATCGCAAAATCCATGCAATTCCATTGAACGAAGAACTCGAACAGGAGCTACCCAGCGAGGGACTTGTAGTTTACGAAGAGAATCTAAGTTGAGCCGGAATTCTCGCCATCGATCTTGCAACGTTTCATCAAGAGGATCATCCCAAGTTTTCTGGCTTCTCCAGAGATCTTGAAGGTAGATTTTAGCCTGTACGATAACCGGTCCGACTAATCCTAGTGGGTCGAAAAGTTTGGCGGCATCAGAGAGTACTATTCGTTTTGTAATTTTCGTTGCATTACTCCATTTGGGTACGTCGAATAGAAATTGGTCGGTGGTTGTCCGCCACTGCAAGCCAAGTGTTTTTATAGGTGAAGAGGAGGCGTCGAGATCAAATAGAGTTCTTTCGTCTCTTAGGTCAGGTGATAAGTGGTGAAGAATCGAAGGGCAATTGGACGACCATTTTCTGAGACTAAAACCAGCAGAGTGGAGTAAATCTAAAAGTTGTAAGCAGAGTTGCTGAGCGTCGAGAATATCGTCAACACCTGTCAACAAATCGTCCATATAGAAATCAGTAGCCACTACCTCAGCAGCTCTAGGATATGTATCCCTTCCCAACTTCGCTAACTCTTGTAGGCATTTTGTCGCCAAATAAGGTGCACACGACGTTCCGTAGGTGACGGTGGTTAGTTGAAACGTACGTAATGGCTCCTGTCGGTACATCTTTTCGATATCAGCGATTATAGCGTACCGAGACATACGAAATCGAAGAACTACGGAAATCATGTCATCCTGCACTACAGGACCGACCATAAGTGCATCGTTTAAAGAAACGCCGGTATCAGTTGCACAAGATGCGTCAAAAACTACTCGTAATTTGGTGGTAAGACTATCGGGCTTTATAACACAGTGATAAGGTAAGAAGTACGATGGCCAATAAAACGGGTCTGGCGTTTCAATCATATGGCCTAGTTGGCGATACTCTTCAATAAAATTTGTGTACGATTCCTTCAGAGAAGGGTTCGCTGATAAACGACGTTCCAATGCAAGAAATCGTCTGACGGCAATCTCTTTTGACTTTCCTAGCGTTGAGATGACTGGAGTTCTTTTTGGAAGATGTACTTCAAAACGCCCGGTTGTGTTTCGTATTGTAGTTGCTGCGAAGTACTTTTCGCAACGGGTTTCTTCGATCGACAGCGTACTGGTAGTTTGGCACGACTCAAGTTCCCAAAAACGTGTCAATTGCGATTCAAGGACACTTGCATCACAAATGTGCGCAACCCGAAATGATGAAGTAGGTGTGTTTCCTATCTTTCCGGACACAACCCACCCAAGAACAGTTTTTTGTAAAGTAGGTAGGTTAGGTCCGAGACGAATAATGCCTTCCTCGATAAGATCGTAATACATTTCCATACCCAAAATCATATCGATAGGACCTGGGTCATTGAATGTGGGATCAGCCAGGACGATATTGGAGGGTATACTCCATTCCTCGGTGTTCAAGGGTTTTGCTGGTAGCTCTCTAGTGATTCCCGGTAAAACATGAAACGAATAATCTGCAGTGAAACCGGAACAGTGAGACTGCAGTCTGGCAATGACAGCATACGACGAGATGGTGGTAGAATTACCCACCCCACCGATTTCCTGATATGTTTTGATGCGCCGCAGTTTCAACTTTTGAGAGAAGTCCTCAGTGATCAAATTCAGTTGTGATGCTGGATCCAACAAGGCTCTTGCCCACAAAGCATATCCATGGGTATCTATAACCTTCACAACAGCAGTTTGTAGCAATACCGTAGAAGGGATGGTTCTAACGTTTCCTAGCAGGGTAGTCGAGACATGGACAGTTTGTGCGGTGGAGGTAGTAGCCATTTGTTCCTCCAAAGTTGACGGCTGATGAGGTGGACTAGGCCTAGGCTGAACGATTGGACCAGTACGACTCAATGGATTCTGATTAGGTGATGGAGTAGAAGGCGATTTTGTATTGGACGTATCCGACGACCGAAGTGTGACATTTTGATGCAACATAGTGTGATGTCTTTGATTACAAACTCTGCATGAACTTGAAGGACATTGTTTGACGAGGTGGGTAGAGGAGAAGCAATTTATGCAAAGTGAATTCTTCTTCACTGCTTCGAACCGATTAGCTACCGATAATTTCCGAAATGTATCACAATGGAATGGCGAGTGCGAAGATTGCTTACAAAACGGACAACTCTTTGTTTCCGAGTTTGAGATGACGGCGTAACTAAGCTTAGATTTCGAGAAGCGACCAGAATCGGTTTTGGGAGACTCTGATGTACGAGACTTTAGTGGCGACAACGATTGCAATACTGTGCAATGCTCTCGCAAAAACTCAATTACCTCGGCATACCTTGGTACATCCGTTGACTTATGATGCTGCTCCCATTGCTTCAGAGTAGCGGAATCCAAACGCGCGCATACCATATGTGCCAGTAATACACTCCATCCTTTAGTATCAATTTCAACCTTTTCAATCATGCTTAAATTACGCTCGAAATCATCAATCAAATGAGATAGCGATTCATAACATTCTTTCCGCATTGGTTCAATATTCAATAGTGATTCAATGTAAGCCTTAATGACAAGTTTTTTATTGTCGTAACGCCGGTTAAGTAAGTTCCAAGCTACAGAATAGTTTGCGCCTGTAATTTCGATCGATTCTATAACTCTCTTTGCTTCTTTAGAGAGTGAGGAAACAAGATATGTAAATTTATCAATAGGCCTTAGTTGGTGGTTTGCATCGATAAGACTAACGAAGGTGTCACGAAACGATAGCCAATTAGCTAACGTACCGTCGAAAGTGGGAAGTTTTACTTCTGGCAATTTTATTCTAGCAAAGGCTGAATCTGTGAGTATTTGGTTCTGTGGAACAACACGTTGTTCCGGGTTAAGAGCGATAGGAGTTTGTTTACGGAGTTCAGATATCAAAAATCCATATACCATCATATAATTATTTTCAAATTCATCGCGTATCTTACGGTTATCATCCTCATCAGTAAGCAGTACGGTAGAGGCATCAGCATTCTCCTCTCTTTCGTCTAGCAATTCCAATTGTAAACGAACGGATTGAAATTCGGCGAACACTCCGTCTAATCGCTTTTTCCAACCTTCAAGGAGTCTTTTGTCTCTTTGTTCATTATACGCATTCATCAAACTAACTAAATGAGTCATTGAATCAATGCAAAAGCGTCCTTGGCGCGAAAGTGTCTTCAGGCTTAGCGCCATTTGATTAGATTACAAATAGGTCAGTTTAAAACTTCCTTTCACTCCCAACTCAATTATCAAATTCGTCGATTTCCACACTTCGCCAAGTCGCCACTTCCACGTTCATTACGAGCAGAGGTAAAACGTGGTTCACTTCAATCTATATAGAATTTGCTCAGATGCGACCATAATTCAATTCAATAAATTGTTCAATATAATTGAGCATGCGTACTTACAATCGGTCCGTTGTTCTAGCCCAATTGTCCTTATACCTCTTTTGTTCAGTCCGAATAAAGACTATCCAAGCCAAGCCAGTTGGGAACAAATTAAATCACGGGTATAGTGCGAAAACGTTTCCAGCTACAAAGCGACACGTAGCTAAAATTATGTACTGCTGAAATTAACTTTACGCCTTCGCAATTTTATTCCGAACTAAGCGGTAACACTATTTTTCGTAGTTATGCACTGCTAGCCACCACGTGCTCTTTTATTGTATAGTGTTCGAAATGTTCACTATTTTAACCTCATAAACATTTGATTCACAACTAAACTGTCTCTTTCACTTTCTCGAATTTCACTCGCGCAATTGATCCGGTTCGAAGGACCAAATTTATGTTCGGAGTAACGATTATCTAACTACGCGGTGAACTGGTGTTAAGTCGGGATTAAATTCGGTCGATAAATTGGCACGATAAGCCTTAGAGATGTGATTTGTTTGATGGTTTATATTCAACTAACGATAAAACGATCGATTCTGGCTGTCCTATATCTCATATATAGGATCAGTACAGATACAGGTAGAAAGCAAAAGGGAATAAAAAACTCACTATTCTATTGTGTTTGATGGTGAGAGATAAGAGTGATACAGTAGGTACAAATTTTTGGGTGATAAAGCGAATAGAATATATGTTTGCCTGCTTGGCGTAATTGGGTTCTAAAAGATGATCACTTAACAATTATTGAATAAAAAAAAAAGGGCCCGGAAACTGTATTCGAGTCTTTTGCAGTGCCCGGATGCATGCGTTTTGATGGACGACGAGACGAATGTAAAGGAGGACTCAAAAACTCTTCCAGGTCCACAATACTTTACTGTCGTCGTTGGGGAGGATGTGAGCGATGCGGACAGGTCGATTCATGTTCCTGTGGTTTGAAGTCAGCCATTTTTTACACTACCGGAACTATAAATGCAGAAATCTATCGATCTGAGTGTCTCCAGAAGAGATTGCTGTCTTTATATAAAAAGCATAGTACACCTCCAAAGTTTTGGCCGGATTTAGCGTCAACTCACTATGCCAAAACCACTCTCAATTGGCTTGCGGAAAAGAGTATAAATTTCGTTTAAAAAAATATCAATCCATCAAATCGCCGTCAGCTTCGACCCATCGAACGTTACCGGGCAATCGTGAAGAGGGTCTTCAAGAAGACTGATAAGGCAGCGTTCGATCAAAAGTTCGAAAATTCGTGAAGAGATAACTTAAATTTCATCTGGTTTTCATTATGCTCAAGGTTAAACCTCGTACAAAAAAGCAAAGTCTTGGCATTACATTCCTTTTGTGGAATTTGGCCTTTCTGTTTCAACAGACTTCGCAGCCGATTCTTAGTGTACAGAATCATTGCATGGCTAGTACTATGGATCCTACTGACACTAAGAATCCTTCCAGGTCGGGGCTCGAACATATGACAACTGGCTTGTAAGACCAGCGTCCTATGCATTGAACCGCCAACCCGGGACAAATAATATTAATTAATACGTCACCATGAGAAACTAATAGACGGTGTATAAACCAAGGTTTCCAACAACTGCTTGGAGATCCACCTATCATACGTACAGCTGAAATTGGACAGCTACGATCGACCGGGCATGTCATCAGGATAACAGATGGCAAATATTTGAAAATGTGATTCGGAAGGCTCAAGAAAAAGAGAAGTATAATGAGCAAACTGGACCGATTAAATGGAGGCAAAGAGTGGTCATTGTATGAGCTGTATGGAGACGACTTCTAGACAGAGCTAATAAAAGTCATTTTCATTGACTGAAAAATAAACGAAAATGACAAGAAATTATTGTCACTCTCAGTTTCGCTTGCAAACTATGAGAACGAAATCCATGTCCAGTCAATGACATAAACGGGAATGTAGTTTCAAAATTGTGTTTTTTCTTTCATTTGCCCTTTCAGTCATTTGCAGTTTTCAGTGAAAATCCTATAGTATTTAGTGTAGATATTCAACTAAAGCTGTGAGAATTGAAAACGACAGAAAAAGGTTTCACAATAAGTTTTAACTTTAGTGCTCGAATTTGTAGTAGTTTTGGTTTCCAAAGAAGTTCTGGGATGTAATTACTTCGATTTGCCATATTTTAGTTACTTTTTATAGCCAAGCGTCACATATTTTCAATACACCGATGCAAGAATGAAAATTTCAATTCTGCTGTTGCTACCTGAAGACGTTAGTTTGGTTTCGTCTTGTCATAGAGGAAAGAGTGACGTTGGCAATTATGCTCTCTCATTTTTTCGATGAGAAACTAAAATGCTTCGTCTCTCTTCGTTTGTTCTGGTGTCGGTCATTTGCGAATGAGACAGTAAAACATTGAAAATGAGACTGCTGAAATGGTTTCTTTCATTGAGAATGTGTGACAATTTTAAGCTCTGCTTCTAGATAAATAATAGGCTTGGCTTGAGCTGTTATGTGAGAAAAGTACTCCACGAAACACCAGAAAAAGACCACTAAGTGCAAGTAAATTCGATTGACTAAATTTTCGAAAGCGTTTGAAATTCAATTTTTATACATAGCTCAGTTTCTCATTCATTCTTAGTTAATACATATTTCAATTGAAGTAATAAAACAATACGATTTTCCGAAACTGTTTAATAAAGGGGTCCTCTTCAGGAAATAGCAAAAAACTGAAATATTAAGTTTAAAAGAACATGTTTTTTTGTATTGAAAATCAACGATGCGAATTATTACGTTCTTTTTGGGTCTTCGTACCTTGCTGCAGGTGCTTCGACTTCATTTCTATCTAGTTCATAGTACATCTTAGGAATGCTAATAGCTAACCTCGAAACTTCCAGACTTAGAAACGAATTACAACCGTCCGCTGGCACACATGGTCACTAGTGCATTCCCTACATCATTGCTTGGTAAATCGACCCAGTCGTACGGACGTGGAATAATAAGGAATAAAATTCTTTCATCATCATTAATTACGTCAATACTCAAGCCCTGAGCTCAAGTTGAAGCTGGAAACGCATGGTATTTAGTTCCAAGGGCATTTGATATATGATTTTAGAACTAAATACCATGCGTCTCCATCGGATGATGACAATTTGATGGAGACGCATGCTTTTCCGAATGATTCATTTTTTTAAAGTCCCGTTGACGCTTTTGAAAAATCTGAAATAAATACAGCGTAATGTACTCATAAATCATTTATTTTTTATGTAAAATCTAGAGTGGTACCAAAAATGGAGGTGCGATTAGAAAAAATCGAAAATTTTGAACATTTTTTGCTTTTCTCAAATAGAAAGGCTATACAACCACTGCAAAAACAGACGTTTAAACCGAGTCGTATACAATGTGTGTGTGTGAACTTTTCAAATTGTAGTATTTCGGGGAATTTCTGCTGTAATATACAGGAAAAAGTGAAAATGAGAAAGGCATCATTACACCACTAGGTGGATTAAAACAGGTTTTTTCACATGAAATACATTTTGAAAAATTCTGAAAAAAACAGAAAGCTTTGCCATAATTCATAAAATATTCCTGATTTTGTACAATTTTTTCGCTAAAGAGGTTTTTGAAAAATTTAAATAAAATGAAAATCAGAAGAACCACCCTAACTCCACCAATATGGCAGTTAAGGGTTAAAACTTTGGGGAAATCATCTCCAATATAAGCCTTTTCAAACAGTGTATATCATTTTTTTCTAGTTGGGGGCAGTTTTTATATGAAAACCCGGTTACACCCTTTGGGTATTTAGTAGAGTTAAGAAATTCTTTCCTTTCTCCACATTTAAATCTGTTTATTTCAGGAGAAATAAAATACAAATTAAACTGTGTATGTGGCAACCCTGTTTCGCACGGCATTTTTCGAAGCGACACCCATAATAGTATAAAGATGTGTTCTAAATGAATACTTTCAATTACGACGTTGCCTGTCGTAATTGAATGTGTTAGTGACGGCGCAAACCTTTTTAACTTTCATTTTGATTGATCTGAGGCTTTCGATAGGTAATGGAGAAAATTCAATGAAATCTTAATGATGATCTGTGGGACTGAAAAGTGCCTTGGCGTGTACACTTACCGAATGTAATTCCGAAATTTCACTTGGCATTCATTGTGATTTCCAATTGGATTAAAAGATGATGAAACAATCCATTTCAGTAGGTGCATTTGGAACTCACAATGAATTCCTACTCATATTCCGGACAGTTTAACTGAGCAGTGCTCCCATAACAACTGACAGCTTCTACTGGTAGGCTTTTGGTGTGTGTGTCCAACACCAACTGTGACTTCTTCGGCGGAATTCTGCTGTTTGGTGCCGCAGTTTATGAAAATCGGCAGAGCTGGCTGAGCCGATTTTCATAAACTTACATTCAAATTAAAGAGCTTATGGTCCCATAGCCTGCTATTGAATTTCATTTGAATCCAACTGCCGGCTCTGGAGTTATAGGGTAATATGTGAAAATTAAGTTTAAAATGTGCACTCAATTTTCTCAAAAAATGGCTTACCCGATTTTTACAAACTAAGATTCAAACGAAAGGTCTTGAAATTGTTTAGAATTTTCTAGAACAATAAGAACAAAATTTTCAATTTCGTGAGTATTTTCTCACAAACTATGAGAAAAACAAGTACAAATCCCAAAAAACTGACCTATAAATTGTTCCAGTTTGCAGGACTTATTAGTTTGTGGGCATATAAACTTGATTCGGCACTGACAGTTCCTCATTTTCTTTTCCGGAAGCACCGAAGATAGTGAATAAAAACTCCAAAAGTTTAACTCACTTCAATTTGTAAGCGAATCTAGAGCCGATTTTCACAAATCCTCACATTGTTTCTGAGGCTACTGAGAAATTTCATCCATATCCGGACTTGTGGTTCCGTTATTAAAGAGCGATGAGTTTTCAAACCGCCATATACAATTACGATACAAAAACGGTACAATCTGGCATGGAAGAAGAAAACACAACTAGCTTTTAAAAACAATGTACACAGCGGGCTTTGTTTAATTTCGTAGACACTGTGACGAAAACGAAAACCAACACCTAATCTGATTACTTACTCACTATCCTCAGATATAGCGTGAACGATTTTCACAAACCTAGGTTCAAATTGAAGGTCTTATGATCCCAAATAAAGCTTTAGAATTTCAACCGAATACTATCGTGTATATGAAGCATTGCCCTCCAGGCCTCGGATTGTAAGATGGTTTTCGCAGTAGCCTTTCTATATAAGAAAAGCAAAAATGAATTAATGTGTTATTTTGGAGATTTTAATCTCGGTAGCTAGTATGACCAAAATCAGTTTTTTGGCCAACAAATAGTAATATCCGCAAATAAGCACATTTTGCTAAACTGTTTTGAATAATCCGCTTCTGTTTTTTACACTTATAACCTTGTATCTCCGGAACCAAAAGTCGGATCCTAATAAAACCTAGAGTTTTTTCTACGAAATTGTAAGCCCTTTTATTTAAAATAAAGTTTTTGAAAATCGATTCAGCCGTTTTCGAGAAAAGTTTGTGCAAATATTCTCGTACTTTGTACACAAATCACCCAATAAGTCGCATCCGTATAAAATGTAAGTACTTTGTATGGGACTATACGACCATATCATTTGAATATATGATCATAGAAATCGGTCAATCCATCCACATATACACAGACATTTTGCTATCTAAACGAATTGATTCGAATGGTATACGACAATCGGCTCTTTGGGCCTCGGTTCAAAAGTCGGTTTTTACAGTGATTGCATTGCCCCTCTGTAACAAAAACGCAAAAAACACACTAAATTATAGAAACTGTCATCTTACACCTTTGCAAGGCGTTATTTATTCTACAACTAGCTAGCTCAACAACTGAGATAAAAAAGATTCAAATACTGTAAACTTTGTACACGAAACGAGATCGTATATATAAAACATTTACAGAACTAACAACGTACTAGACATAAAAACCCCATTCTGGTTAGAACTACAAATTCTCACAAACAAAAAATGTATATTGTACCTGTTACACGCTACTATTCTAATATAGTGACCAGCATATCCTATTCCAGTGTAGCTGCAGTGGGTTTCGCCAAAACATACCATCAAATATGAATGTGCACCGACATAAACAATTGAATTTTATATCCTTGTGGGTCCTCCCCATGGAAACCGACCAGACCGAGACGGCGTAACAAAACCTCAAGAAAAATATTCCCCGAAAAACAATTCGGATTTTTTTCCTTCCTTCCCTCTACAAACGGCGGCGACACTGCGCCAGCCAAGAAGTATGTATACCTGGGCTGTTGGAAGGCTTCGGTGACCCACAAGCACCGCAAAGCGCTAACCATCAGACGATAACATTTCACGTTCGTTCTTTCATTCGTAACCCATTACACCTGCCTGGTCACATATCGCGCGCACGCGTGTGTGTGTGTGTCTCTGTGTGTGGCAACATCGCACTTACCGGCACCGCATCGAGCTGTGCCACAAAACTTTCTCGGATCATTTCCCTGGGCACAGCCCCAATATCCTTCCAACTAACGCCAAAGCATTAGCAATTTCCAGTCGCTGTATCCCTGCTATGCATTGCTGCTTGTTTCTTACAACCGAACTCCGCGCCACACGGCCCTACATCCGAGCTTTTATCACTCTTGAGGGATGCACACGGGAAATAATTTCTACCTCATCGTTTTTCTCTCTCTTTTTCTTGTTCTTGTTATTCTGGCTCACACTCCGGGAAACCTCAATGGAAATAACACGCTTCTGGGGGTAAAATGCCAACGCGGTGCTCGGACTGAGTGTCGTTTGTCGTACTTTTTTATATTGTTGTAGGTACTAAATTCAATAAATTTCAATCTTGTTCGAATGGACAAGAACTATCAAAAGAAAATAATTTTTTCTGTACCATATGTAATATTTTTTCAGAAAAAAAACCTCAGATAAATTCACCGCCAGTATGGTATTACTTCGCTTCACGAAAATCCCTCATGCCGTTCCGGGCATAGCTTCTGAAGTGTTGGAAGCGAAACCAAACCACATTCCAGCATAAAGCAAGAGTTTTTCCAACCGAAGTGAAAGTGTGAAAAGACTTTCCCAGCAAGTGACGGCGAGCGACCGTAGGATAATGTTCAATGACGTACATAGCGATAGTCACAGACTAACTGAATTCCACTTCACTTGACCCAACGATCGGCTGAAACCGTCACCACGTCTAGCATTAAGTATCGTTATTCTATGGAGCATGCCGTTGCAGTCTAGACACTTTCCCTTTATTAACACTTTGCGGTTTGTTAATCTTTATGAGGAATCACCGAACGTGCCGAGGGTGCCGCCGTGCATTACGCTGCAATCGCATAAATTTTTGGAGAATACCCGGGAATTATTTATTAGCCAACGATCGCTTTCCTCTACTAGTTAGACTCATTTTCAACCGATCCACCAAGTGAAATAGCTTTCCTAGTGCATGAAAGGAGGTTACTTAAATACACATAAAAAGGTTATGAAAAATTTAACTTGCTATGTGGAGTATGTTCTATAACAAGAGAAAGAAAAAAAAGTTTTCCCTCGCTACACACTAAGATTCAATTCCGTTGTTCGGTAATTTTTTTGACGAAAACTTTCGGCAATCAATAGAAATTACCGATGTTTCGGTATATGGACGTCATTTTACAAAAATTATGCAAATTTTTACCGGACGATCAGTTTTCATTACAGAGTTCTGTAAATAGATATACAATTCATACGGTAAATATGAATAGTTGCCGAGTACGGTAAAACTAATACCGTCCGTATGGTAAAATAAGCTTCCAATAACCGAACTTCTGTTAATACTGATTGTCGTGAAAACTAACTGTCAAACAGTTGATCAAATTTTCAGTAAGTGTCTTTTTATTAACCAAACGAAAAAAAATCTTGAAGAATTCATCGAATGGAATGAGATACAGGTGCTAAAATTTTTAAAACATTTGAACCACTAAAAGCTTTTTGTTTACTTATAGGCAGAAAAAAATTTTTGTATCACTTGTCCTGTTGCTGTCTACACAAATCGTTCGAGGATAATTTCTGGTGGACTCGACCGATTGTGCAGTGTTTTGGAAGGCGCTCAACATTCCGTTCAGCCGGAATATTTGACCCTTTTTTTCGTGGAATAAAACCATAGCCACAATAGGTTGGAATTTACTTCATTCGTTTTTGTGAATTTGTGTTGTTTTATAAAATCCGAAAATCCAATATTTTAACCAAAGGAAAACAAACAAACAAAAAATTACCGAACAATCAGTTAGATTCATTTGGTTTACAGTTTACGGTAGTTGTTTGACAGTTCAGCAATTACCGAACGACCGGTAATCAATTTAATTACCGAACGTTCAGCTGTTGAAAATTCGGTAAAAAATTACCGAGTTCTGCGAAATTTTCTAAGTGTGTAGAAGCTATCTTTTTGAAAAAATATTACCCGAAATTCAATGTGACGACACTATGACAAATTACAACATCTAGCTCGATGGATTTACTATCAGTTCATTTATTTATTTGCGAGCTGAGAAAAGCATTCTGAAGAAGAAATGTATAATCTCTTTCTCCAAAAGGCATAAAACCTCCTCATCTTTTCTACCAAACAGATTACAATATCCAAATGGTACAATATAAGACTTCGATTTAACTAAATGACACTACACATAAGTTTTATAGTGCTTTCTTGTAAAATTGCTCTAGTTTTACAACTAGATAGATAAGGAATCGCGGAACAATCGCTTTATTGCATTGCGCTTTATTGCATTTGTACCATCTGTTTCGATTCATCGACCAAACTTCGAATCAAATCAGTTGTCTGTCTCATAGCACAATCGATCTTTGACTGTCGTTGGATTTCCTTCAGACCCGAATTCCGGTTTCAGAGTTATTGTTCCTAAAGAGACAATTTCAAAATTTAAACACAAGAATGTCAAATAAATATTCCGAACAGTACTGCTTTAGTTCTAAGGTTCGATTTTTGATTGCATTTCGAAGTAACAACTCCAGGCTTCAACCGAAAGCAATCATTTTCGTAACGTCATAATAATTATTTCAAAGATTGCAGAAATATTACTATACAAATATTCAGATAGCAGTCTTAACTAAAAACCGGGAAAATTTTCAAGCCATAATTTGTAATTTTTCTTATCTGTTGCGAGAAAAACGTATCCCAATAATAGTTACTGGAGAAAAGCAACATACGAAGTTACGCCCAAGTAACATTTTTAATATTAATTTATACTTATAGCTGTCATCAATGCTACATAATTAATTTTGCTTAAAACTTTAAACTCCACGAAAGCCTACTGAAAGCCTCTATGAGAGCATGTTCCTGCCAAGTGGAGAATCAGCATAAACCTACGTTAAAACTTCAAATTCATGAAAACTTTGAAACCAGCTTTCTCACTTATTTGGATATATTCGGATGGAATAAATTCCGCTATGACTAAACGTTTTGATTTTTTTTTTTGACTATGTGTGTGTGGCATGTCTGCTTTGAATGCAATCAGTAAGAATATATTAGATTTTATTTACAAGTTTGAGGCTTTTTCCGAATTAATCCCCTTGAAATAAATGCGGTTTTTGCGAAAGTCTCCATGATGTATGAAAATTATTTTCTAGTATTCATTGGCATTTTTGCATAAAACTATTTCGTGGCGTTAAAACTTGTACATACGCTCTGAAAATGAATCATGAAACTCTATCATTTTTCATTGTTTTAGCATTTCGAAGTTTATTTGTTGTCAATAAAGGCTACGGCAAAGAGCATCATAATGGCGGCCATGAAATTTTATTTAATGCAAATAACACTCAACATAAGAAGCAATAAATCAAATAGCTCACAACAAATATGTCATAAATGTACTTTAGAACCCTCAAATTTGCTCTGAGTGAAGCTGTCATCCAATGAACACGCGCACACACAAAACTAGATTTATGAAAGAATTTACCTGACAATAATGTTTTAAAGTAAATATTTTAAAGCAATATTGAGAGTGTTTGCATGGTTTTATTCTACTACAAATTGTTTTATTTCTAGTCCGCTTGATAAATAGAGATAAATAGGTTTTATAGAAGCTTTAAAAGCTATTATATCACTTGTCAAAAGAGACACTTATTATAGTTGTCATAATGCAGGGGGTGATTGAAAAATCAATTATAAAACTTCTAAGACATTCGAATTGTTACTTGGAAATGCTAAAGTTTCTTTGAGGAGACAAAACAAATTGATCGGTGAATTAATGGGGACATTCTATGGTCCATTTTCTTAATTTTGTTACACAGAAACAGAAAAAGGCGCAGGAAAGTATATTGTAGTATCTGTTGATGAACAGTCAGTGATAAGGAAACCTATTTAAAAACTATAGAAAATCAAAATTATGGTGATATCAAGCCACTCTCGAGACTTGCTCTGAAAAAGTCCTAATTTTCATAAGACATCGTCCGAGGTTGATCATATATCAAATTAATCAGGAGACTTTTCTCATGTATGTAAGGAGTGTATCGAAAATAAGTAATCCACAAATTTTTCTTTCAAATTATGATAAAAAACGATATTTTATTCAAACTAAAAATTGATCCTTTATTGTACGAGGTTAAACTTGAGCATAATGAAAACCGGATGAAATTTAAGTTATTCCATCACGAATTTTCGAACTTTTGATCGAACGCTCTTCATCAAGTTCCGGGAAAGTGTTGCATCGCATTTTTAGACGCTTGAGCTCAAATTTTTTCGAACTCCTGCATGTTCCCAGCTGTCCCTCTTGAAGTCCCTCTTCACGATTGCCCAGTAACGTTCGATGGGCCGAAGCTCAGGGCAATTTGGTGGATTGATATTTTTCTCAACGAAATTTATACCCTTTTTCCGCAAGCCAATTGAGAGTGGTTTGGGCATAGTGAGCCGAAGCCAACACTAAATCCGGCCAATACAGTGAAGGTGTACTATGTTGCTTAAATAAAGGCAGCAACCTTTTCTGGAGACACTCAGATCGATAGATTTCTGCATTTATAGAAATCAAGTACAGTATTGTGTAGTGAACAATAGAACGGACTCGAAATGAGTTAACCAAACGAACAAAGGCTACCGCCGACACGAAAGAATACAATTGTTGTTGACTTCAGGCAGTGCAAAATTCGACCTTCGATAAGAGAACTTGAAGGTTTGCTTAAAGAGCAAATGCATCTTGACATTAAACGTGTACATTTACTTCAATGCAATAAGGCAAATAATGTTGTTTGCATTAAGTTTTACAAAGAGTTGGATGCAATTCAATTCGCAAAAGACAATAGCAATGTGCACTATGTGGAGCACGAAAACATTAAATACAACATTCCAGTATATATGGAAGATAGTGCTATAGAAGTGCGTGTGCATGATCTTCCCTCAAGCGTCATTGATTCTTATAGTCGCAAAACTATGTCCCAATACGGAGAGATTCTCTCTATCAAAAAAAAGTGGAAGAACTTTTTCCCCGGTATTCTAAATGGCGTACATTTGTTACGCATGCGCCTGAAGAGGCCTATACCTTCTTAGGTGACTTTCGGTCAGGATACAAGAATCCCATGCAAACCACTTGTTACCTATGGCAATCAGATGGCCACATGTCAATATTGGCGGGTTGGCGGTTCAATGCATAGGACGCTGGTCTTACAAGCCAGTTGTCGTATGTTCGAGCCCCGACCTGGAAGGGTTCTTAGTGTCAGTAGGATCCATAGTACTAGCCATGCAATGATTCTGTACACTAAGAATCGACTGCGAAGTCTGTTGAAACAGAAAGGCCAAATTCCACAAAAGGAATGTAATGTCAAGACTTTGACTTTTACATGTTAATGTTGCCAAAAAGCTGTTCACTACGGAAAGCCATGTGATAAACTGAACAAGGAGACAACTACACTAAAGGACAACGGTGCTTCCTTCTCACCAACCCCAAGCAACTTCAGTACACCTGTGACAGCCACCAACAACAATGAAGCATCCCCCTCAACGAAACCATCAGTATCCCCTATAGAACAAAGTACACCAGTTGCAGTTAGCAACATACCCAACGCCTGTGAAATAAGTATCGATTGTTCCGCCAATAACAGTGATGCCGAACCAATGGACGGGAGCGTGAATAGCGAACCACTCCTTCCCCTTAATTCGCTAGATAACAGCTCTAAGAAAAAAAAAATACAACATGATCCAGCATACAAAAATAAATATTTTTGCCTTCTTATATAGAAATATAATGCTATCACTTGAAAACCGACTAGTAAAAATTGGCCCGGAGGTCCAAGTGTGTGTGTATGTGTCAAATAATCTCACTTGGTTTTCTCGGAGATGGCTCAACCGATTTTGACAAACTTAGATTCAAATGGAAGGTCTCATGGTCTCATACGGAATTCCTGAATTTCATCCGGATCCGACTTCCGGTTCCGGAGTCTACAAAACTTCAAAAATCGATAGCCATTATCAGTAGGCAACTAAAAAAGCTGATTTAGGCTTTCCTGCTTCCCTGTTCTGGAAGCACCTGAGTTATAGGGTAAAGTGTGTTGAATATTGTACACCGTCACTTAAACTGGCGGGACAAAAACTGTAAACAATGTTGTAAACTGGACTCAAAACCGTTATTCCCAATCTTAGGGTCAAACAAAAGGTCTTATGGTCCTACCAAAAATTACTGCATATTTTCGGATACAACAAACATTTAAATCGTCATTTAGAGTGCGATGGCAAAATTGTTTAAAATCTTCAAAATTTTAACAAAAACTAGTAGATTTTGTACATCATGCTAGTTGGTGGTCGTACAAACCGACTTCGATATTGGTTCTCTGGTTCCGGTGGCAGAAGTGCTTATAATAGTGAACCCACTTCGTTTTCTAAAGGATTACCTACGCGAGCAAAGCACTGTTTCATTCTGTATGTTATACTAGTTAATGCACAAACAATCTCTTGGTTTTTTTTTCAAAAATCGAAGAGAAAAATTCTGAGTAAAATACCACAATATTATACATGAGAAAGGCATCATTACACCACTAGGTGGATTAAAACAGGTTTTTTAGTATAAGGTTGTAATTTCAATACGATTCTATAATTCTATAACCGTATTTTTGCTGCTTTTATTGCTGCATTGATAATATGATCCATGCAAGAGTTTTTATTTAAGAGTTGCACGATCGATTTAAAATTTTTAAAGATGCAAGTGCTTGGGATTTCATTTCCAATAAGCTTCACAATCGATGATTTTGGTTACAATTTTCATTTTATTTACTTTCTTAACACAAAACTTTTCAGGCGATACTCGAAGAATCTTTTATTCGCTTGTTTTAAAGTACTGCTTATCAATCATACAAGATTTGTCAACTGAACTGAACAACTGAATAAATTAAGGGACTTGTTGTACAACATAGAAATAGCATGCTTTTTAATGAACCCTATCGTTACCAGAAGAAGAATATAAATTCAACTGATAAGTTAAAATTAAACTTCAATTAGCGTTGTAACTATAACTAGTTTAATTTCATACAAAAAAATGAATTTTATAGGTGACTTTTCAATGTTAAAACGGCTGCGTTAGGCTTAAGTGCGAAAGATACGAATAAAAACGTGTTTAATCCACCTAGCAGTGAGATGATACCTATTTTTATCAATCCGCATGTGTTTTTTGCATGAATATTCTTCGGTGTTTAAGTTTTCATGACATTATTTTAATGACCCTCGTTTTAAGCGACAATTTGAGATTTTAATCACTCATTACTCTGTAATGTCGAAACTGCAAATCGGATCGAATTTGAATCTAGAAGTGTGATAATCGATTAAACATGCCATGATATGTAAGTTCCACTCTAGAGTTTACGGTAATTTAAGGTACTTCCAGAGCCGGTATTCAGGAACCAGCATAACCCAAACCGATTCGTATGGCCATATGACGAATAAATTACAACAGTTTTGAGTTCAACTTTGAAGCTTTTCGGGATTGTCATCTTCTATATCGGTTTGAATTTTAAAAATTCATCATCATGTAATTCGAGAACCGGAAGTCATAATTGGATAAAATAATTAATTTTTGTATATAAGTTTGTTTTAATTAAAATTTTTGTTTCTGAAATTTGATTAGGCTTTTTTTGAGAAAACGATTGAGCTTTGAGAAACGATTTTATACTGGAACCGGAATTCTAAAAGCGGTATGGCCGAAGTCAGATAAACTCACCTGAGTAGCTGTACACTTTACATTTGTTTCAAAACATTTGAAAATCAGTTAAGACATCTTTGAGAGATCATAGCACGAATTAAATTTTTAGGTGCCTTCTGATCGACAACTGAATACCACTAAAACTGAAAAAAGTTAATTTTTTTATCGACTATCCAAATCTGCTAACCCGATAAACCTGATTAAATTATGTGGAATAGACATTTTTATACAATCCCCGAAACCGGAAGTTCGATCTGACTGAAAAGCAAGATGTTTTATAGAACTTTGAAACTTTTCATTTGAATCTTAGATGATTCTTAGATTTCATTTGCATCTTAGATCGGTTCAGCCATCTTCAAGAAAAATGAGTTACACAATTTTGATTTCGTTTCACATATCATCCTGTAGTTCCGAAACCAGAGGTCGGAACCAAACATAATGCAGGAACTTTGTTTGGGAGCATACGACTTTTCGTATGAATCTGAATTTGTAGAAAAGAAATTTTCCGAGAAAATTAATTGAAGTTATTTGTCACACACACATTTGCTGATCTCGACGAACTGATTCGAATGGTATATGGATGTTATGTTGTTCCAGCATTTATTGCTGTAAGTAGTTTAAAACAAAATAATTAGAAAAAATTCTTCCATCATCTGGTTTATATATGTCATATTCGAACGATTATGTTGCCAAAAACGAGCCGTGCCAAAATCGGTCCGAGGCTAAATGTCATGAAAAAGAATGCTGTACACAATCCTTTTGGTTCTTAGAAACAATTGTATGTAACAGTATAAAAAATCGTGTTTTCCGTTGCTCCCAAGCATTTCTTTGTCATACAGCGCTCAAAACTCCTACTGCTGGAATAGGGGGAAAAGTCGCTTACAGAAAAATTTCGATATCTCCGTTAAAAATGGACGGATTTTAACAATCTATGGCTTGTTGGATAGGTATTACCGTGCGGAATCTAAGTCTGAAAACATATTCTGTTTTCAAGGTCAATTGTGACAGATACTGTCAAAAAACTGAAAATTTTGACATAAAACTTTGTATAACTCAAAAAGTAAACATCCGATCTCAAAACCATTCAATAGCGTTTTGGGTGACGGGGAGACCTTTCATTTGCGACTAGTTTGATGAAAATCGGTCCAGCCATCTCTGAGATCTCGACCTGTTAGTTGACAACACACATACGGACACACACACATACACACACACACACACACACACACACACACACACAGACATTTGCTCAGTTCGTCGAGCTGAATCGATTGGTATATGTCATTCGGCCCTCCGGGCCTCGGAAAAATTTTCGAAAGTTTGAGCGAATTCTATACCTATTTTTTATATATATAAAAATAGGTAAAAAAACTTTATGAAAAAAAACATTTGAATAGAATACAGGGTCCGGCACTCGAAGTGTAACCAACTTCAGACCGCTCGCGCAGCTGACGCACGGGCATCAGCTCTCTAGAAATATGCTAAATGACAGTTCGGAGATGTATTGTTTACAAGCGCAAGAAAGCATTTTGCCAAAAGTGAACGCGAAAAAAAAATCTTGACTTGAGAGAGCGAAGCAGTTGCTTCGTTTGGCCGAAAGCGGTCAATTTCCGAACATTGTATTTTCTGACGAGAAAATTTTTCCAATTGAGCAATTCGTAAACTCTTAAAACGATAGGGTTTACTTGACCGACCGTTCATACGAGAATTTGAGTCATCGATTGGCCACCAGGAGGCAGCACCCGCAACAGATAATGGTTTGGGCCGCTGTAACCGCAGATGGGCGCTCTCCAATCGTTTTCATCGAGCCTGGCGTCAAGGTAAATGCGACATATTATCGGGAAAGTATTCTGGAGGTTGCTTTGAAGCCGTGGGCAGACAAACATTTCGGTGGCAGACCATGGACGTTTCAGCAGGACTCGGCACCGTCTCACAAAACTCGAGTGAACCAAGAATGGCTTAAAAACAACGTTCCGAACTTCATCACGTCCACACAATGGCTGTCGAATTCACCAGATGCGAATCCAATGGATTATTCTCTTTGTGCCATTTTGGAGAGCAAAGTCCGAACTAAAAGATACACCAGTCTCGAGGCGCTGAAAAAATTTATTGTCCGCGAGTGGGCCAAAATACCTGCAAGTCACATTCGGCAACTTGCGATTCGTTTTTTGACCGTCTCAAGGCCATAGTCAAGGCAAAAGGTGGTCATATCGAGCACAAGTGAATTGATTCTGAATTTTGTATTATTTTTACACATTTTGTACTTTGAATTAAGTAAAAGTAATTTTCCAAACTGAATTTATGGCCTTTTTAATTGGTTACACTTCGAGTGCCGGACCCTGTAGTTTTTTCGATGAACTTATTATATTTTGGTCAAAATGTATAATCATCATAAAATTTACGACACTAATAAGTATAAAATAGGTTTTATAACGATTTGAACTTGTAGGCCTGGCTATTCGATGCCCGAAAAAACTTTTACGAATGTGACGGTCTACGAACCGAAGCTCTGGAAGGCATCATTACACCCCAAGGTGGATTAAAAACCTGTTTCATACTATCAATCATACTATCATATATAACACTGTGGTATTCTTTAAAATAATTTTCTTCGATTCTTAAAAGAATAGCCGAAATCGGTTTGTTTGACCGTCTACTGATAAAAACTATCAATTGGAAAACATTTGAGGTCGATTTAGAAAAAATTTTAAGGTTTTTCCCCATTTTCAGTGATGGTATACAATTTTTAACCCACTTTACCCTATATTTCCGGATCCGGTAGTCGGATCCGCATGAAATTCAGGAATTGCGTATGGGACCACAGGACCTTTCATTTAAACCTAAGTTTGTGAAAATCGGTCGCGCCATCTATGAGAAAAGTTAGAACATATGTTTTCATTTTTTTGCTCATTTTACCCCATAACTCCCGAACCGGAAGTCCGATCCAAATAATATTCAGGAATTTTCTATGGGACCTCAAGACCTTTCATTTAAATTTAAGTTTGTGAAAATCGGTTCAGCCATCTCTGAGAAAAGTTAGTGCACTTATTTTCACAATTGTTTGCACATTTTACCCCATAATTCCGGAACCGGAAGTCCGATCAAAATAATATTCAGGAATTTTTTATGGGACCTCAAGACCTTTCATTTGAATCTAAGTTTGTGAAAATCGGTTCAGCCATCTCTGAGAAAAGTTAGTGCAAAAAAACGTTACATACACACATACTCATATACACACACAGACATTTTGCGTACTCGACGAACTGAGTCGAATGGTATATGACACTCGGTCCTCCGGGCCTCGGTTCAAAAGTCGGTTTTCACAGTGATTGCATAACCTTTCTATATGAGAAAGGTAAAAAGGTTTTTCCTCTACCATTGAAGCACTCTCACAACATATTCACATTGAGCAATCCGAGCAATTTTTTTTAAACATGAATTTCTTTGTGAATAGTAATAGGCTCTTTCGACTCCGAAGGTTGTCGACCCGACATGAAATTGCCTTCTAAGGAGTACGTGCATCTGCAACTGGTAGTTGAGTTTAGTTTATAGGGGAATGTTAAAACATCAGAAATTCTAGTGAAAAATTAATTTTGAGAGCACGACTGCGACAGGTCCGCTAATAACATGACATCATGGATATGAACTTGACATGAGATAAGAACTTGCGAACACCTCTTCGTTTGACGAAACCTACATTAATACTAGAAGGCTAAAACTGGTGTAGAATGTTTTTGTCAGTTCACAGTATCTAAAATTCAAATCGTTTATTCGTTAAGAAAATTAGAGTTGACTGTGCGTCTTTCACAAAAAAAAAGATTATTGGTGAACAAATACTTGAATAACATTGCTGATAGTGTGTTTTTCGTTTGATTGCTACCTTTGAGGAAAATAACATGCAAACGACTAACTAACCATAAACATTATTCCAAAGCATAACTTTTCTCCGAACTAAACGACATCGTGAAGAAATATAGTCGGTTATTAGCATTTTCAAAACTTCCCAGTGTGATCCATCCAGTCGTCAGTCGTTGACCGCAATGAAATGGCTTCAATCCTCCCCCTAACCCCCACCACCTTAACGGTGTTACGGATCAATAGGCTCATTTAGCTGATCGCGTGAGGAAATCCCACATCGCTAGCTCGGATCGGGTTTGGATGAAGAAATATCGTTATTAGTTATTCAGCAGAGAGCTCTATCTGCTGTTTCATCGGTCAGATCGCATCTCATCTATCTATCATCCAACTGCTGCTGGACCGACGCGACGGCGGAATGATGGCCGTTTGTGTCGCATCGCGCTCGTGATTGAGGTCCGTTTCGCCATGTACGGTCCTGAGCAGGACTCCAACGCAGACCAGGGCACCAAAATCACGACCTCACCACGGCCATGGCATGGGTAGCACGACTGGAATATGGCATCTACTGGCAGCTAGCCGCGACGGTTCTCCCGGAGTGAAAAGAGGTGACGGGTAATAAAAATTTTCTAGCCAACAGTAACAATCACTTCATTAAATGATAAATTAGTTTCAGAATGGTATGTAATAAATCTCCGCCGAGAATCGAGTGGTGTCCAACAGGTCGATCCCCGCGGCGGGTTCATGTCTTGATCGAGCGCTCTGATGACGTTGTTTGTTTGGCATTGTCTCTACTCTGCATTGAGCTGATTCCGGAGATGCTAGGAGGCGATCCGGACAGTAACAAAGTGGGACCGATGGATGTTTGAATCCATCAACTGGCACCCCGGGTGATGATGTGAGATCCCCGGGAGAAAGTGGGCTCCCGAAGTTTTTGGGGATTAACGACGTCTAGCCTAATGAACCTGGAGTTGACCCACACAAAATGAGAATAGTTGGAATGGCATTCGCATAGCCACAGTGATGTGGCTCTGTTTCTCACTGTTTCCCCCTATGGAATATAACTCGAAAAGACAAACAAAAAAAGAAGTATAAAACATGTTTAACAGTCATAAAGCACAGATCATGAAATTCCGCAACGGATCGAACGACTGATTGACAGACAAACAGACACAGAGAGGCAAAATTGGAACGCGTAAGCCGGCATTCCGCACGTGTGTCACAACAGCGGCACTCGCTACAAACCATAACGGATATGCGGGACGAAAACAGGACGGATCAAACATAGGGGTGCAAAACGCCCTCCGGTCAGCCAACAGACTCCGGGCAACCGAAAATTGTAACGAATGCGGAGGGCGGCGAGTAATAATTGTTAATAAATATCTTTATGATTATTTTCTTTCTTTCGATTCACTCGCATTCCGCACAAGGACCTTCCACAGCACCGTTACAATTTATTGCGTTTATTTCAATTCAATAAGCACTTAGTGAAGCGCGTTGCTTGAATGAAAGTCGGACAGGGATGCGGATGGTCGATCCGTCGTCGTTGGTTGGTAATTGTTTTTCCACCCAAGACGATTTCAAACAACGCGTCCAGGGGTTAAGAGTCGTACATCTTCCGGGGTGGCTAACAACAAGAACTACCACCCGAAGTGCGGCGTGTCGGCAACACTGCGAGAGGGCAGACGCAACGTCTTGTTGAGATCCACACAAGGGTAAAGGGCGGCTTACTTAACGTAATTATTTCCCTCTTGCTCGGTATGCACTGCGCACACAAACACGCTCTCTTCCCGTAGGTCAAGGAAAATAAAGGGATTGTGGCTAGGGCCAGGGTGGGGGCACGGTGGTGCGGTACGGGTGTAGGTTACGTGAATGAATGGGCACTTAGTTTACCGAGCACATCTTTAGCATTTACTACCGAGGCAAACAAACAGATTGAATGCGTCGGCTGATTGCTTCCATTCATTGTACGTGTGGCGAAGAACTCCGGCTGCATTCAGATCCTTTTCCTGGTTGGCGTGTGTGTGCCCTGCGGACTCGAAATCAGAGTCAAGTGGTAAACCGGAACGAATTTCAAGGATTTAAATGAATTTTCTATGGCGATTTGGGACGGTTTGTGTCTTCCACATGTTGTCCTTGGCGTGCGTTTTGGAATAAATTTGAATATATAGGATTTATTGGTTGCTTTCCGTTTGTTCTGGGGGAATTTAGTCCGACTATTTTGGCTCCCCAGGAAGTCATACAGCTCAATTTTAACACAGGGAATATTAACTAGGAAGGATGGCCGTTGGCAGGGTACTATTTGTTGAATAAATAGTGTCCAAATCAGTTTTAGACGGCGAGGTTCTAGGCAGCAGAACACTGTCCAACCTTCAGTGCGTGTGTTTCACGAACAGCAGAGCACAGATTCGGTGTGGCATTCCAGTGTAGAGCTTGACTTTCCGTTCTCAACTTTTTAGTGTGAAGTGCAAATTTGAAGGGTCGTTTTTGCCTTTTTCATGTAGAAAGGCTACACAATCACTGTGAAAACCGACTTTTGAACCGAGGCCCGGAGGACCGAATGTCACATACCATTCGACTCAGCTTGACGAAATGAGCAAAGGTCTGTGTGTGTATGTATGTATTTATTATGTGTGTATGTGACAAATAATATCTCTCGATTTTCTAAAAGATGGCTGAACCGATTTTCACAAACTCAGATTCAAACAAACTCAGATTCGAATTGTCACTAACTTTTCTCAAAGACGACGTGACCGATTTTAACAAACTTAGATTTAAACGAAAGGTCTTATGGTCCCATAGATCGCTATAGAATTTTATTCCGATCCGACTTCCGGTTCCGGAATTACAAGCATTTTGTGTAAATCTATGAGAAAATGCGCACTCAATTTTCTCGGAAACTTCTTAACCGATTTTTACAAACTAAGATGCAAACGAAAGGTCTTGAAATTGTTTGAAAAGTTCCCGAGAAGTTGATCCAGATCCGATTTCCGGTTCCGGAATTACAGTGCGATTAGTAAAAATTTTCAATTTCATGTGTATTTTTTCACAAGCAATGGCGAAACGAGGTGCACATTTTTATAAAATTTACTGATAAATTCATCAAGTTGGCAGACCTTGATAGTTGGTGGATATATAAATCTACTTTGAGACCACTTTCCGTTTCCAAAAGCACCGATAATAGTGAAGAAAAGCTCCAAAAACGGAACTAACTTCGATTTCTCAGCAACGGTTAAGCCGATTTTCACGAATCAAGATTCAAATTAAAGCTTTTATTGTCTTTAAATATACTGTGCAATTTCATCTAAATCCGACTTCCAGTTCCGAAATTATAGGGCGATTAGTGTCAAAACATTGAAATCGTAATTCAAAATGACGGTGCAAAACTAGTACGCGACGGTACGTGCGGCTTTGCTCCGTTCTAAGTGTGCTTTGCTCAATTTCGTATGGCGTGCATTGTAGCCACATTTAAATTTATTTTTTTCAGGTGAAAAAGGTGGATGGGTAATGTCAGAGATATAACTGGATGTCGTGAATACGAAAACAACTGACATGTTCCTCAACACTTCCGAATATCAATTAGTTGATCAATTGTATGAATTATGCAAGCATTACCCTTTTTCACATTTTTCGCAAAAACAAAGAAGGCTTCACTTGATCTCGATTACTGTGAATTTCACATAGCGAAAAGTGCACAAATCAAATCAAACTGTTCTAGATTTGCACTAAACTGAGGATATTTACCTTCGATTTGCGAACAACAAATCCTAATAGTTCTTTAGAAAACTTTTAGAGCCATTAGAACGGCAGATTTTGTGTAATGCTTTCCACCGTTGCTTTTTCACCAATGCAAACAACTGGCAGCTGTGACGTAATCGCTCTTGTCGGAAGCGAAGCTAGCTTTGCAAACGACACAAAATACATCTGCTCGCAGTGGCGATAGAATCCAAACTGATCCAATTTTTGTTAAGAGGTTTCTTTTTACGTGATTTCGTTTGTAGCTTTTTCACTAATGGGCGGTCCTAACGGCTATAAAAACAGCAGCATATAGAATTTTAATGTCGATTATTTCGTTTCGGATTTGCATTTCATTGAAAGAAACTATCAGGATGCTGTACAAGATTCATTGCTGCCTTAAGAAGGTCCAAATTGTGAATATTAAGCACTGTTCGGAACATTTTTCTCTAAAGATTTGTTGTACAGCATCAAATATTTTGTTCTCTTCCTCAGAACGCGTTCTGATTGGCTGATGTTGACATGTGTCAAATGAGACAGGTTTTTCAATAGTGTACTATTGAAAAACTTCAATGTTGTAGCAGTACACGTTTAACTTGAAAAATTTCGATTCTATTGGAAGTTTGATCGCAACCAAAAACTGCTGTCATTTCGCAATGGTTCAGAATCTGTCACGTTTTTGGCTGCGTCCTGTTGTTTACACAGAACGCGGACTGTCACTGAGAGAGATAGCAAAAATGGAAGGAATAAGTGAAAAAGCCGTGCGAAATGCAATCAGGAAGTTTGGTGAGGAAAACACCTTTGAGGATAACACCTTTGAGGATAAACCGAAAACGGGTCGAAAAAAAGGTCCTGCTAACCGTCAGTTGGATAAACGTATACTGAAGGCGTTCGAGCGAAAGAAGGAGGTTACAGTTCGGGATGTGGCCAAAAAAGTGGGCACTTCGAAGTCAAATGTTCTTCGTGCTAGAGAACGTTTGAATCTTCGAACCTATAAGAAGCAAAAACAACCAAAACGTAGTCCGAAACAAGAAGCATCGATCAGGCCGAGGGTTCGAAAGCTGTACAATACGATTCTTGCTGGAAATTTGAACTGCATAATCATGGACGACAAAACCTACGTGAAACTCGATTACAAATCCTTGCCGGAATCACAATATTATACGGTGCGAGAAGGGCAAGTGTTAAACCAGTCCTAGACATCGATTGAAGTCGAAAAATTTGGTAAGAAAGCTATGGTCGGGCAAGCAATTTGTAGCTGCGGTAAGATTTCGAAACCCTTCATCACCACTGCTTCAATAAACAGCGAAATATACATCAAGGAATGTTTACAAAAACGACTTCTACCCATGATTCGAAACCACAAGGATCCTGTTGTTTTCTGGCCAGATCTTGCTTCTTGCCACTACTCGAAAAATTGGTATACTACCAAAAATGTCACTTTCGTCCCAAAAGACATGAGTCCACCAAATTGCCCACAACTTCGACCAATTGTGGAATTTTGGGCATTAACGAAGGCACATCTTAGGAAACATGTCTCGGCAGCCGAAACCATTCAACAGTTCGAAAAAGATTGGAAAAAAGTGTCAAAACTTGTCGCCAAGAAGTCTGTACGGAATTTAATGAGGAACGTTCGCAAGAAGGTGCGCCAGCTAGTCTACAATGGCTAAGTAGCAAATGTTGAGAATAATATTCTGTTGTTGTAGTCTAATATTATCAGATATCGAATAAAATTTGAATATCTAACACTTGTAAATTATTTACAGCGAAATCAAAGTGCGTCCATACTTTCTGGGACAGTCTTTAGGGTAAAGTGTTTATTCAAGATTGAAAAAAATTCTTCACAGAACCTTCTAATAATATTTTTGAAAATATAAGTAATATGAGAAAGGCATCATTATACCACTTGGTGGATTAAATAAGGTTTTTTTCGAATACCTTGGCTGCCGGACTGTTATCATACCACATAAACTTTTTCTGGTCGTTCATCAGTAATTGCGTTGTTCAAGTTGATCATTTGTTGACAGTAGCGGACGATATTAACTGTTTCGTCGGATTTAAGAAGCTCGTAGTACTACTCTCTTCGGATTCCACACACACACACATTGCATTGTCTTTCTAGGAAGCAACTTGTTTCGCCAAATGTCGTCTCACCGAATTTGCTAAAAGTTTTTTCTCCCGAAGAGTAATTTCTTCTAAAGGGTTTTCAACTGGAAATGTCGTACAGAGCATCAACGTTGTATAACGTGATAGGTTAATCGATGCCTTTCCCCAAGCCCACCTCGGTTAAGGTTAAAACCTCTATAATTCGAGCAAAAAATAGAAACAAAACGACAGAATTTGCAATGCATTCGAATCTGGCGGTCTCCTGAATAAGAACGGCTGTTTAACTGCCCGACGCTCCAACTGCGGATTTTGTTATTAGACGAGTAACGTTAAAATATTTCCTTCCAAGCCGCATTAAGGTACGATTACATTAGCCAGTTTATCTGCACAAACTTGTGCAGTTTGACTGTATCATAGTGTAATCGGTTCGCAGTTGTCTGCAAGCAGTCAAAATCGGCTTGACTGTCCATCTGTATGCAGTCAAAATGTGCAGATTTTCTGTGACAATGTGATCACAGTGTGATCATAGTCGACAGACAAACAGTTCATGACTGTACAGACAAATTTGACTGTTTCTGAAACTGTTGTGCAGAAGTTGTCTGCCACAGATTCTATGACAACCAAAAACTTGTTTATTTCATCCAAACACAAAGCAAAACGTTCCAGCACCAGTGTGAGAAGTGAGTACACGTGGTTTTCCCCAAGAGGGTTGGTTTCGTGATCATTTTTTTCTAATGTGTAGAAACCAGATAGTAATAAAAACCCTGTTTTGATCCACCTAGTGATGTATTGATGGCTTTCTCGTATTACTCATATTCTCACATTCTCATATATGTGGTATTCTTCGAAATAATTTTTATTGCTTCTTGAAAGAAAAGAAAACAAAAGTCAATTAGCACAATCAACAACCAACAAAATGAAACAGTTTTGCTATTGCAGGTACTTCTGCAACCGGTGTAAATAAAGTCGGCTCGAATGACCATCTGTTAACATGACTTACAAACTGTATTGATTTTAGTCAATTTTATAAGATTTTATATGATTCGGCCACCGTACTTTAAACGAGGGTTTAAATTTTAAATACTTCTAATTTTAGAAATGGCAAAAATGAAATTTTAAACACGTGCATCCGCGCAAAGTTCAAAAGCTCAGGAGTTTTGGCCTTTTATTTGAATCTAAATTTGTGAATATCGGTCAAGTGGAAATGTGAGTGAGTTCCATTTTTGAGTATATGATCACTATTTCAGGAACAGGAAGCCGGGAATAGCCCAAGGCTCTTTGTATATGATGCTGTGGCTCTTTAGTTTTATACACAAATATTGTTTATTTTACAAAAAAGTACTTAAAATCGACTAACGAGTATTGGACCCCAATTCTATCTCTTAACCTTCGTGTACTAACTTCTCACCGAACCGCGTTGTCAATGTCGTCATTTCCGGTCGAAATAATGAAGCTTATCGCATATTTCGTAGAATTCTAAATCGAAATTACTACTGAATTTTTCGAGCTCCTCCTTCACGATAAAGTGCAATGGATCTCCAGAAGCATAGTACTGGAACGTTTTGCTTTGTACTTGGATGAAATAATTATGAAAAATTAAATAATGAACTAATGAAAAAAGTATTAACTACTCCAAATTAAAAAATGCTGAACAGTAACAGAAAATGTACTTATTTGAATTTTTTTTCTAGTTTTATTAAATATTTACCGAATTTCTAATAGCTCATCGTTCGTTCATTAGTTCGATAATTGAATTGATTACAAAGCGTTTGGTGATAAAATTGTGGATCTGTCAAAATCTGAACTCTGCCCCAAAGCGAATTCATACCGTTATACCATATTTGAAAGAGGTTGGACTGGAGACAACCTTCCCAAAATTTCAATTGTCATATTTACGGAGGTAGGATGATTCTATGGATTTTCATTGCATTTGATTTTTGAATCTACCACTCCATTTACAATTTATTGAAAATGTATTTGTTGCGTGAAAAATACTCAACAATTGCGAAACATATTTTTTCACGCTTTCGATCTCGGTGCCACTCTGGATTTTTTAGTAATAGAAGATATACCTGATGATGTGAGCGTTAAGACACAAACGTGTAGATAATGAACATATGATGTGAAAGAATCTCAATCTGCTAAACATATCAAATATACATCATAGTCACAGAACAAACAACATCGTCATTTCATTTAAATTCATATTTGTTTTTCTCTCCTTTTTTTATCTCTGAATGATTTACATTTCAAGTGATTCTATAATAAAATATTTCATCTTTGTTACAGTACTTTGGTTGTTCTGTTTCTTATTTCTTATCTGTGTCTTGGTGTTCACTGATTTAGTGTCATTTGATACAAATAGTATTCGGAAATAAATGAATACGATGGTGAGGGAGAAGCTCCCAGTCAAATGCTTTGATTGTATCCTTCTTGAACTTTGAAACTGATTTTGATTTGACTGTGCAGTATTTTTCTTCAAATGCAAACATAATTCTAATAAAAGCCTTGGTATTTTGTTCAGGAAGGATACAATCAAAGCACTTGACTGGGAGCTTCTCCCTCACCGTCGTATTCATTTATTTCCGAATACTATTTGTATCAAAAGACACTAAATCAGTGAACACCAAGACACAGATAAGAAATAAGAAACAGAACAACCAAAGTACTGTAACAAAGATGAAATATTTTATTATAGAATCACTTGAAATGTAAATCATTCAGAGATAAAAAAAAGTAAGAAAAACAAATATGAATTTAAATGAAATGACTACCATTTGTTTTCATCGAATAGCCACGCATTGACTTTGCACCATTTCAATTCCTACGAAGAAGTCGAAAATGGGATGTCTGATTCTCGAGGTATCCACAAATTGCCAGAAAGATGGTCACTATTTCGACTATTTTTTTTTTCATTCAAAATAAACGTTTCATTTTAACAAAAACACGCTCACTTCATATTTGGTTAATAAATGATTTTTAGATACATCGAAGAGCTTCGGTTTGATATTTTTAAAAACTGTGGAAAAGTTCAGTATTTGAAATTGTCTAAAATAATAACCAATCCAACATGCGTCTCCGGGCCTCGGAAAAATTTTCTAAAGTTTGAGCGATTTCTATAACTATTTTTGATATTTATAAAAAAGGTAAAAAAAAAAACGGAGAACGTTTATATTCCTTCTTTAATTGCTTCGGAACACAACACACCAAGTAGCAACGCAACGAACTTCCGTTTGTGAGATCAGATCGATATTTTATCGTAATGCAATATTCCGTGAAAAGTTCTCTGCCACACAAACTTTCTTCCAATGTGATCACTTTGTGCAGAAAAACTGCAATAAACAGCCCACTCCCTATATTTAAGCCTGTAACCAGTTTGATTTGTCAGATCAATGTAATCACAATACAGACATGCTCAAAAAGTCTGTCACAGTCAAACATAACAACTGTCAAAGTATTGACTGTCGGCAGTCAAACTTGACTGTTGCAGTCATTTAACTGTGAATAGTGTAATCACATTGCCAGACCAAATATAAACTGCAGAAAAATTACTTGTCTGTGGCAGATAAACTGTGACAGATAAACTGGCTAGTCTGATCGTAGCTTTAGACCTATCGAGTCCTGGATTATGCAAAAAAAAAAAAAACATTACTTACTCTACTTATTTCAAGCATTGAATTCGTTAAATGATCCATCATTGACAGAATCATCAGAATTATTACCTCAGCTAATTGAGCTGAAAATAACAAGTTTTCTTTTCTGATTATTGTAAACAAATAACTGTGTTCTATAAGATAAAACAAAAACATCAGTATCCCTCATCGACGCGACGAAAATATCAATCAATCACCAAACAACCAAAAACCTCAATAATTGCATTAGATTGCGTTGAATCGTGCCAAAAAAATAGAAAAAGTCTCTGTCAGACTTGCTGCAACAAAAACCTTTTTTCCCCTTCCCAAACTCCGGCTACCGCTGCCAGCCTCAATGAACTGCAATTATTTGGTGAGCTGTTTACATTGGAAAGCAAATATTTATTGCACGCACGTTCATTTCCGTTTATTCCCCGGAGCTTTCGATTTGATCCTGTCGGCGAGGTCCAGGATCAGCAGACGGGAAGCAGATTACACCGAGGCAGTGCCGGCTGCGAAGAAGGGGCAAAACGAACTGTTCCGAAGAGTACGGGGCAGAAAGCGAAGCGATTAAAGTTTGCTATCGGTCATAAATATTAATTAGGTTTCCCGAAAACAGAGAATGAAAGTGGAAATCGGTCGTGTTGAAAAGAAACATCGGACGACACCTCCGCTGCTGACCGGATGATGGAACTATTTTTCGATCAGTTCTGTTTAGGGCGAAACCATGGCGTGGTTATGAAATTGTTATTACTGCTCGGCTGCCGGATAAAGCGTTGAGTTTTTCTTTCTTGATATTGTCACGGCAGCCCAATAAAAAGCCATAAAGCAAATATGATTTAATGCCAGATGCTAGTAGTATGCATTGTGCCAGATTTTTTCGTCTTTCTTATTCGGAAATGCTATGCAATCATTTTGAAAACCAATTTTTCAACCGATACCATGAGAGCCCTCAGTTCGTAGAAATCGCAAAATCTTTGTTAGTGAATGCGTGTATGTGACAAAAATTTGTTTTGGATTTTCTGTCATATGGCTTAGCCGTTTTTTTTTTTGCAAACTTAGGTTTATTCATCCAGCCTGTTCAATTCCGGAAATACGGGGTGAAATGTGAATATTAAATAGTTATAATATGCGTTTGTTTTACTGGTAGACAGTTCAACAAAATTCCACAAACTAAATTCTATAGGATATCTCTTGCCGTAGAAAACAATCGAAGTTAATCAGGATCCGGCTTCTGATTCCGGAATTAGATAGTTATAGAACTTTTCGCTCAATTTTCATTTAGATCACTTCAAAACCGAGTCTCCTAAACTTAACTTCAAATAAAAGTTGCTAGGAGCTAAGGAGTGTATCGAAAATAAGCTATCCACATACATTTGTGTTGTACGCATGTATTTGTGATGGTTTTGTATGCTCAGATAACAGCATGCTGTGCGTTTGGCTGGCAGCTTTCGTTTGTTCACTTATTTGTGCGGTTAAAGTTCTGCGTTTTCAAAATGTCGCGTATCGAAAAGGAAGTGAAAATTAAGGTTCTGGACGCATGGCTAAGTGAGAAGGGTATTACCATGCGAAAATTGGCGAAGCGGCTTGGAATTCATCATCCCAGTATTAAAAACGGCAATAATAAGTTTGGGGAACACTATTCTTTGGATGAGCTACCAGGAAGAGGCAGAAAACCCGGTTCTTCCAACCCGAAACTGCACCAGAAAGTGGTATCTCTAATCATGAAGAACAAATCAATGTCAATACGTGATTTTGCCAAAAAAGCAGTAACAAGTGTCGAAATGATCCAGCGTATCAAGAGGCGAAATCACCTGAAGATCTACAAGAAGCAGAAAATCTCGAAACAAAGTGTAGAACAGAAGACGCGAGCAACAACAAGGGCCCGGAAATTGTATTCGAGTCTTTTGCAGTGCCCGGATGCATGCGTTTTGATGGACGATGAGACTTATGTAAAGGAGGAATCAAAAACCCTTCCAGGTCCACAATACTTTACTGTCGTCGTTGTGGAGGATGTGAGCGATGCGGATAGGTCGATTCAAGGGGAGAAAATCGGTCGAAAGGTACTGGTATGGCAAGCAATATGTTCCTGTGGTTTGAAGTCAACCATTTTTTTACACTACCGGAACTATAAATGCCGAAATCTACCGATCTGAGTGTCTCCAGAAGAGATTGCTGTCTTTACATAAAAAGCATAGTACATCTCCAATGTTTTGGCCGGATTTAGCGTCTGCTCACTATGCCAAAACCACTCTTAATTGGCTTGCGGAAAAGGGTATAAATTTAGTTGAAAAAAATATCAATCCATCAAATTGCCCTCAGCTTCAACCCATAGAACGTTACCGGGCAATCGTGAAGAGGGTCTTCAAGAAGACTGGTAAGGCAGCTGGGAACATGCAGGAGTTAAACAAAATTTGGGCTCAAGCGTCCAAAAAAATGCGATGCAACACTTGTCCGGAACTTGATGAAGAGCGTTCGATCAAAAGTTTGAAAATTCGTGAAGGAATAAAATAAATTTCATCTGGTTTTCATTATGCTCAAGTTTAACAATAAAGGATAAATTTTTAGTTTGAATAAAATATCGGTTGTTATCATTTTTGAAAGAAAATTTTGTGGATAGCTTATTTTCGGTAAACTCCTTACCAGAGAACAGAATTGAATTTGATGTGAATCCAAAATTGAAATTGTTAAGGATAAAAATCGATTAAAGAGCACGTTTTTAATTGTAACGAAGTAAAGAGCGTACATTTCTTGAAATTGATCAGTATTCTAGATAGCAGGCCTCTTTAGTTGTTGGCATAAACAAGTCATTTTGGCTCAATGGATATCCAGTTTAAGGTGTTGAAAGTACCGAAAATAATAGACAAAAGCGTACGGCCAACACAGACCAGTATTGATTTATTTCCTGATCCTACTTCTGCTTTCGGAATTACAGGGTGATGAATGTTTTAAATTACGAACCATCATAAAAGAGAATGTGAATAAGATAGGAAATTTTCCTGACTGATTTAAAACCATTCTTATTAGTTCTTATTAGTTCTTGATTGAACAAACTTATTTTGACTGTGCTGGTTCCGAATGTCCGACTCCGGAAAGAGTGATCAATAATACCAGAACAGAACTTACTTCGATTTCTCGGACATGACTTTCCCAAAATTAGATTCAAATGAAATGTCTCGAGATTCAACAATTTGCCATTTAATTTTGTTCTAATTACTAATTTTTACGTTGATGAGTCCTGAAATTTTCAATGCAACGATGCAAGAAACGCACGAATCCCTCAAAGCTGTTCGCATTATTTTAGTTCATTGATCTTTTTAGCTAAAGCTTAGCTTTAGCTTAGCTTAGTTGACCGAACGTGAGTTCCCGTGAGTGATTGATCAGAAACCAAAAATTGCATATTGAACCAAATGCATGATATTTTGGGTAGTCGTAGATCGTGCTCAACGTGCAACATAAACTGACCTAGAACATGGATTGATCAATAACGTACATGGCCACGCCTATACAGGTCAATATGAGAAGGGAAGGAATGTTAGTTCAACAATTGTTGCTACTAGTGGAAAGGATTGCTGTTAGTGGGGCGAGGAAATGATCAGGATTTATCTTGGTAGATAATGTGACTTCAAACATCGTTTTAACTACTCATCAATCCCGTTCCGAGAATACCCACATTGTAATAGTTTTTAAGGAATATCGACAAACCGGAAGTCGCCATCTTGGATTTCCGAACTACTTCAAACATCGTTTTCCGTCATCTACTCATAAATCCCGTTCCGAAAATATCCATATTGTAGTACTTTTCATGGAGCCGGAAATTGTTTTCATTGGATGCAAAAACCTCTTTTTACGAAGTTGGTTCGGTAACGTAAGAAAAGTGTTCGTAAATGGAGGTTTGGGTGTACCTCTATTTGATTTGATGTTTATGATTTGTTATAATTTGTTAGGATATTCAAAAATGTCAACATGGGAAATCCAGCGGCGGTCAGATTTCAAAATTTTGTGTGTTTGCAGCAAATCCTCATATTTTAAAGCTGTGATGTCTTCAGGACAATTAATCAGCATGAAATTATCCATCTTTGGACAAATTTGTTTTAAAATGGCTACTGTTATTAGGATGATGCAGCCATTGCTATCCAAATTTGTTGAGATAGAGAATTGTAAAACTGGTCCAAATTATAGAACAATTAAAATCAAGCAGCTAGTTGAATCAACAGTAAAAGTTTTACAGCTGTCTAAATCAAGCAACTTATGGTGCTCTAAAATAAAAAAATAGTTTTTGTTTTGATATTTTAATTTTTTATATCTCGAGTTTGGCGTCTTCGTAAAACTTGCTTTCAAACCGCTTTTCGTTGAATTTTAAGGAAAAACAGGAGCTTGAGCATAAACAATCACAGCCTTATCAATAAGTAAACAGATTTGAGGCAAATTGAGAAGAAGCAGTTTTGAGTAGCATCGCAATAAATGACGGCTTGTAATGTTTAACACACTTCACCAAGTGGTTCCGAAACCAGAAGTCGGATTCGGTAGAAATTTTTTGAGAGGTCTTACTTTCATTTCAGTTTAAGCTTGTGAAAATCGGTTCAACCGTTTCTGAGAAAAGTGAGTGATTTCAATTTTGGAGTATGTGATTTCCCGTGCTTTCGGAACCAGATATAGTCGAAGTCAGTTTTTATAATCATATAATTGAGAATATTGGAAATTTTTACCGCTACGTTCTGTTGTATACTATTTTGTCTGGCCTCTTGTGTTCATTTGTTTCCATCAGTTTGTTTCAAAATGCGAGGATTTTTACCGTCGAAAAATTGTGCACACATGGCACACAGAGGCCGGACTGTAACTAAAGCTATAGCAAACATGTAAGGAGTAAGTGAGAAAGCCTTGAGGAAAACGATCAGAAACTTCCATGAAGATAATACATTTCAGGATAAACCGAAAATGGTTCGTAAGAAATGTTCCGCTAAGCTTCGTTTGGATAAACGTATACTGAAGACATTAACAGTTAGCATTCTGAAAACAAATGTGCCAATCAATCAGCCAAAACGTTGTACAACTTGTATAACTTTCGAGCTCTGAGCCTGATCGACGCTTCCTATTTTGGACATACAGACGACGAAACCATCGTGAAATTTGATTACAAATCCAAGTATCTAATCAGTTCGAGATGACAAAGCTATGATCTGGCTGCGGTAAGATTTCGCAATTTATCATAACAACTATTTCTTATTTCAGCCTAATATACATCAAGGACATTTTTTCCCAACATTCGAAGCCTCAAGGATTTTACAGCTCTTGCATCTTGCCATTACGAGAAAGCAACCGTAGAATTGCATGAAACGGAGCTCCGGCGGGAGCGGGTCATTTTGCAGAAAACCATTTCGCTGAAAGTCTCGTGCTACTAATTGCGTGCATGTCTATTCTGATCTGTTTAAGAAATATTTTCAGTCATCCAAGGAACTCAGTAAATCACGAGTATGAAACGTTAAGATTAAGTTTGTTAGTGTTTTTTTTTAATCTGGTAGATCTTAATATCTGAACTGTAGGTAGTTTTAGGATGGCGTAGATCCTTTGCAATAAATCTATTGATAGCTTGTGGTATCACGAGTACGGAACTAGGACAATAAGTTCTTTAATGCACTTTGTCATGCTGTTAGATCTTATGGTCTGAACTACAGAAAGTTTTTGGATGAACAAGCACTTCTTCATAACTCATCAGAATAATCCCATTAATTTAATGTGATACCACGAGTATGGATCACAAAAAAGAAACCCACTATTGTCATCGGTTTCCTTGGTAGAACTCAAGGCCTATATTCCAAGGAGGTTTTGGATGGACAAGAACTTCCACAAACATTATCACTGTATGTCAATTTGATGAATATAGTACTACGGGATCAGAGTCATTTCGCCGAAGGTCGTTTCGCGCGAAAGCCATTTCACCGAAAGGGTCATTTCGCCGAATCCTGCAATTGTTCTAATATTGTAATTGGAATTGATTTAAAATAAAGACAAATGAAAGATGATAGCGTTAATGCCCGTTTTGTTGACCTACAAATGTACTTCTAGAATGAAGAATTCATGAACATCACAACGGAGTTCCCAAAAAAACTTGTTGACTATTAGCTACTAAGCATCACCTATGTAATTGATTTGTGGTATCTACCAAACAAGTGTAGCTTCGCACATCGTTTTGGTTCGTGTGCTGTCCGACCTCGCTACCGCACTTTAGGACCTAGCTAAAGCGAAGAAACCTAGCTTTGAGTAGACCGGGCAAGCAAGGCGGTTACAGGTTTGTATGCAAGAGGCCGCCGCTTCCAACGGCAGAACAACTTTCGGAGAAATGGCATTCGGCAAAATGGTTACCGGCGAAATGACCTATTCGGCGAAACAACTTTCGGTGAAACAACTTTCGGCGAAATGGTTTTCGGCGAAATAACCTGGGGTGGTATTATGTATCTCGATTCGACTAAAATTTTATTGAATCGACCACGTTTCGTATTATGGTTCCCGAATCGAAGACGATCATCGAGCTTCGTTCGACTTCACTCGAAGAAGTATTAGATTATCGAGAAGTTTTGGCATTATGGAACCAACACAATCGAGCTCGCAAACGACTGAACTCGATAAGAAATGGTCGAAAGCCTTATTACTATCGACTATGAGTTTTCGAATACGAATATCTTAAAGCTAAAGTAATATCTCCTAATAAATATGGCAAAATACAACAATGAAAGCTGCAGAGCCTATAAGCCTTTGATTAAAACTACACATTTGGATGGCGTAAATTGTATTAGACTTGCAACAATACATGAAAAACACAGAATTTTTTGTATTATAATTTCAAAAGTTCATCTATAAATTGTGTACAAGAACACGCTTGAAAAAAATCTAAAATTTACTTTTTCAAATGAAGTGGAAACAAATCTGCTTCTTGATTTAAATTTCAGAAATGTGTTCATATTAATTTCGTGGCAACTTACAACCGCAGTATTACAAACATTTTTCTTCTTTTCAGTACTTGAAGCGAACAAATGTAATCGAAAATACCTAAACAATAATTCACAGTGTCATTCTTTTTCATGATTACAATGTATATGGGTTTGTTTACCTATGTTTGTTATGACAATTCGAGCAGCGTAAGTCGAAATCTAGTACCACATTGTTAGGATCTCGATCACGTGGTTGAAAGCGATACGTAATGCCACAGTTCAGTCGAATCGACTTCAAAAATAATCGTTTCGAGCAACTCGTTTCGATATGCATAATGTCAGCCCTGCTCCCAGTACTACGAGCGCATACCGCAGTCAAAAGTCATACAACACTCACCAGTCACGCGTTTATACATTGATTTATTTTTTCCAGGCGAATTCTTGGATACCCAGGAACTTAATAAGATTATATAAAACCAAACAATTCCGTAATATCAAATTTACTGTAGTATGTTGGATTGTTTTGTATACGTATAAATACAAATTTCCTTCATTATGCAAAAACTTTTTCTACGCGATCATTGCGTAAATGAAGTGAATTACATTTGCGTAATTTGAGGTTTCAGTCTAATAGCTTTCGAACGAGACTAAGTCTATTGAAATCGATTCCTTTATCTAAGATAAATGTTGTTGCATTGAAAATCACTGGAATTCACTGGGACATAGAATATAATAGCTCTCGAATTGGAAATGTTCGCCATAACCCTTTCAATTTTTGAAATTTGAATAACGTTGTTAGCTTTCAAATTCGAAAGTGACAGCCGTTTGATTTTTGAACTTGATCAATAATAGTAACTTTTAAACAAGCCTAAGTTTTTTAAAACCGGGTCAGCCATCTCTGAGAAAATTGCGCGATAGAAAAGCTCGATGAAAACACACACACACACACACACACCTTCACACTTTCACCTTGGAAAATTGTTGAGAGAACAGGAATTCTAATACATTCAGCGTCAAAACGTTTTAACTAATTTTACAAGATCGAAAAAATATTATACTTAGACTGCCGGGTTACTTTTAACTTCTTACTTTAATTCACTCAATTGATCTCAATTTCATCCGATCAAGAAATTTTATGTGACTGTAGACAGCTCAGAACGGAGAATTGACATCGAACGTAAATTTTCGTAAAGAGTCTGGGTCGTAAATTTACGTGTTATAATCATAAGTCTTTCTAAAACGCCAGCACTTCTGTAGCGATATTTGTTGGAGCAAAATTATTCCGATTGAAAAATATACCGGAATTCGCTTCCAGTGAAATCCATTCACAATAACAGGTTTTCTATTACATTGTATATTTTGTCCTCGTGCACCATACCAGTACTAATCAAACGTTTCCGGAAGCCGTGAAGTCAAAAATAATTGATCACTCCACGAAACCACTGTCAGCCTTCATCTACTCGCCGGCCTAAACTCAGAGCACTTGGTCCTAATGCCTGTCACGTCACATCCGCTGGGTCGAGCACCCAAACACGACAAGTATTCGTAGCTCTGTCCTACCAGGACGAACCCTGTCGCGATTACCACAGCGATCCTGAGCGCGCTTTACTCCATCACTCAATGCAGTTTGTTAGTGGAAGCTGGCCGCCTGCGAACAACAGTGGGAAACATTAATAAAAACCAGAGCATGAATTATTGCCGACGCGTGCCTAGAGTAATTTAATCATTTTCATTAGTCCTGAACCATCCGACGAACCGACAACAAAGGTTTGTAGGAAACTGCCAGCGCAGACTTTAGCCCGGTTTCATCTGCGGATGGCGAACAATTTCTCCACGCGTGTGGTTCCATTCTATTTGGTATGTGTCCTGAGGGGAAAAGTTATATTGAATTTTTACAGCTCTATTAGTGCACCAGGGTTGCCTGGGAATCACTCGGAGTAACCCCGGAACAGCGTTTGGTGGCGCTCAGTGGAGATGAGTAATGCTTCGGCGATATTAAACGCAACCGCCAGGACCAGCCAGGATGGAAAGGGTCGAAAACACGCGTCAACAGTTTGGAGAGTACGCCGTCGTCGACTGGCAGAAGAACAAGTCGAGCCCCCTAAAATGAATGCGGCGGTTTCGTTGCCGCTGCAACTAGCTAGCGAGACTGCTCAAGTAGCGAGCGAAATGTACGTCGCGATGATGCGCTTTTGCAATTGCAGAGACGCCCTGCTTGCATGTGCACAATTAAACCGCCTATTGGCGAGTGATTACGGAAGGCATGTGCGGTTAATGAAGCTGTTGGCCGGAATTCGGAAGGCCGTTGGGAAATGTTTCGGATGCAGGGATTTGCCGTGGCACGTGAACCGAAATTTAATTTTGAGTTTGATAATGCATTATAGCAAATTGCTTTTTAAGAAAAGTCAATTGCGTGTAATAAGCCTGCGGTCCAATACATTTGAATGACTCACCGGTAAATCTATTTTTCATGGAATATTAGACAAATAAGAAGGATACGGATTTAATTTTTACCTTTCGTTATAACTGCGATTAAACATGTACGGAGCCCAGTTCAATCGATTCGATTTTTATCTCAAGTTTTCTTTTTCATTATTTCAATCATCTGTAATTTTCCTGTCTTTCTTTCTTTGTTTGGATAGCGCTTAGCTTAGTAGTTGAAATTATTCTTATTTTTAAAATCTGAACTGATTTTTAAAAGACTTGGAATATGGAATAAGCTACGTGAATGTTGTCAATCAGTGCCCTTCTATCTGAAAGTAATTTATCGAAATGATAAAATGACAAAAGTTTTACTAGAACTGTTTGGATCTTGTTTAACACTCGGGTTTCTCTGTTTGAACAATATTCGATAATAACGTTTAATATCTGAAATTGCAGATTTTCAATTCAGGGTAACAAGATTATTCATAATTATTGAATTGATCATATTCGCCCTTATTCTGAATAACTACGTATTGATTTTTCGATCGAATGTGGTTCGATGGAATCATAGCTACCTTTGATTTTGCTAGCGTTATGGAGAATACAAATGAAATACGAGGTAGATTTGTATTATATATTAGAATTACAAATCTGATTCTTTATCCGTAGTCAAATCACTAGCGGAAAATCTAATTCAGCAACTTCGTAGTAAAAACGAAAGAATCATTAAAATCATGAAAGAGCAGAAAAACACGCCAGAATTTCTTGTATCGGTCTTGACTACGATTACAGCCAACTCCAAGAAGACGTGAGCTTTTATGAATTGAACTTTTGATCTTTGGGGATAAAAAGAAGTAATTAGGGTCTAAATCAGAATTATACGACTGATGATCAATTTGATACTTAAAACATTCAGTCATGTTTGAAGCGATGTGTGAGTTATCACATTGTCGTGATGAAGAATAATTCTTTTCGAACTGTTCGTTTTTCTATTTGTTCTGGAAATTTCTGGTAAACTAAAGGTTACGTAGCAAAGTTCAAAGTTGATGGTTCCACGTTACTTTAATGGAATGGTGGCGATTTGACATGTTTTTTTTCTGAAAAAATAGACGACCATTTGTTTTGAAGTGCTGCGTACGCAACCTACCTTTGTTGGATTTGGCTTCCAAAGCGTTTTGAGCACGCGTACCGTTTAAAATACTCTACAGTGCGAAATGTATATTGTTTGATATTGAATTGAATTGAGTTGCTATTGAGTTTTACCTGGATCGGACCTCCGGTTCGGGAGTGACGGGAAAAAATATGCAAAAAAATAAGCAAAAATGTACTCGATTTTCTCAGCGACTTTCTTCAACTTGGACTCAAATTAAAGGACTTAGAGTCCCATAGATTGCTAGATTGAGTATTATTTCGATTCAACTTCCGATTCCGGAGTTACGGGGTAAAATGTGCTAAATGAAATAAACAAGTGCAGTCAATTTTCTCAGAAATCACTGGTCTAATTTTCACAAACTCAAATGAAAGGTCTTATGATCTCATGATTTTTTTCCATGATTACGTTTATTGCATAGGCAATATACGTAGTTTTTCTTCACCGTGGCATCCACAATACATAGTACTTTAAACCTAATACATTTCGAATATCATATTCGTATGTTGGTATTCATTAGTTAATCTAAACACTGTTTTTATCAAACGAGTTGCTACTATAAATTACATTAAATGGAATACATTTATTTTGTACATGATCTTATAACTATTTCAGGTTTGTTTGTATAAGTATCAGTTCAAATGAAATTGAAATCTTGCTTAAAGTACGAATGCATCTAGACGCTAATAATGTAAGTGAGATTCAATTTAACAAAGCGTCTAGCTGTGTGTACATTATGTTTAAACGTAAAAGAAATGCAATTGCATTCACTTCGGTTAACAACGAGGTGCACAGCATTGAGTGTGATAACATTAAATACAAAATCCCTGTGCACATGGTGGACAATGCCATAGAAGTACGCGTGCATGACCTTTCTCCGCAGGCCAGCGATAAGTTCGTTCGAGATAATATGTCGCCGTATGGTGAAATCCTTTCCATCGAAAGGGAAGTATGGCGGAATTTTTTCCCCGGCATCCAGAATGGCGTGCGAGTGGTACGTATGCAACTACGTAAGGCAATTCCATCATACATCATTTGTGGTCAAGGTGTGGCACATCCGTGTAAAACGCTGATTACCTATGAAAATCAGCTGGTTACATGCCAGTTTTGTGAACAACCTGCACACTACGGTAAACCTTGCACCGAAACTGCGAAAAGGACATCTTCAACTAAAGACAAGGTCAAACGTTCAACAATGGAAACTAGTGAGCGCAATACTCCTGTTTCACCATCAAACCAACCAACAACTGCAACCAATGTACAACAAGGCGCATCTACAGCAACTAGCAACGAGCTCAAGACTGCGAACATCAAGGAAAACGAAAAGAAGACGGAAATCAACAACAAAACCACCGGAGGACGAGACGAGCCACGAACAAAGTGCCCCTCAACCCTCGCAGGAGGGAAATGGAAGCTCTTCTCCTCCTAGAAAAAGAGTGACAACGAGATCCTCTTCAAAAAATTCTTTATTTAAAAATCGGCTAATTCGGCCACGTAAAGCTTGTACGCAAATAGGCCTGAATAAAAATACCTTTTAAATAAAAAAAATAAAAACAATATCGTGTTTTAATTTCACATTGCTTCTTCATGATCCAGGACCAGAAAACATAACAAAATCCTCAAAATATTTTTGAATGATCGAAAAGTGAAGTTGCGTGAGTTTGCACATCGTAAAGTTATCAAAAGAACGTGTTGGTTTTATATTGCATGAGCAATTGACTATGAGAAAGCTCTGTTCAACGTGGGTGCCGCGTTTGCTCACTGTTGACCAAAAACGAGAACGTGTTGATGATTCTGAGCAGTGTTTGGCCATGTTTAAACGCAACAAACCGGGATTTTTTGTGTCGATATGTGACAATGGATGAAACATGGATTCATCACTTTACTCCGGAATCAAAACTATCTTCATCTGAGTGAACAGCAGCTGTTGAGCCTTGTCCAAAAGCACAACAATCTGGAAAGGTATTTTGAGATGTGTGTGGTGTAATAATTATCGACTATCTTAAGAAAGGAAATACCATTAACAGTGAATATTATACAGAGTTATTGGAGTGTTTGAAAGCTGAAATGGCAAAGGAACGTCCGCATATGGCAAACAAAAATTTGTTTCGTCAAGACAACGCACCGTGCCATAAGTCATTGTTTTGAAAAAAAGTATAAAACTACATTAATTGAACTTAGACTTGCTCCTACATCCACTGTATTCGCCAGATTTGGCTCCCAGCGACTACTGGTCGTTCGCCGACTTGAAAAAAATGCTCGCCGGTAGGAAATTTCGTACGAATGAAGAGGCTATCACTGAAACCGAGGCCTATTTTGAGACAAAAGATAACACTTTCTACAAAAATGGTATTGAAATGTTAGAGCGGCGATGGAATGATTGCGTTGCTCTTGATGGAGATTACGTTGATGGATAAAGTTAATTTTGAACCAAAAAAATTGTGTTCTCTTTGTTAATTCCGGAATTTTTTAACCATGTGTGACATAATCTCAAATAAATTTAAATTAAACTTTTCTGAAATGTTTGGTATAAACGAGTATCAAAGAAGATAATTCATCAGGCGCGTTTGTCTTTCTCGTATTTTTAAAGCTCATAGCTCAGTGATCTGTGGAAGGATTTATATAATCTAACTACCAATAGAATCGAAATTTGTAAACTCAAGCGTGTATAGATTGGTCCTTCGGAAAGGCAGGAATGAATCCCGTACAGCATCCGGATAGTTTCTTCCAATGAAATGCAAATCCGAAATGAAATAATCGAAATTAAAATTCTATATGCTGCTATTTTTATAGTTGTTAGGACCGCCCATTAGTGAAAAAAGATATGAACGAAATCAGGTAAAAACAAAACTCTCAACAAAAATTGGATCAGTTGGGATTCTATCGCCACTGCGAGCAGATGTATTTTATGTCGTTTGCAAAGCTAGTTTCGCTTCCGACAAGAGCGATTACGTCACAGCTGCTAGTCATTTGCATTGGTGAAAAAGCAACGGTGGAGAGCATTACACAAAATCAGCCGTTCTAATGGCTCTAAAAGGTTTCTAAAGAACTATTAGGATTTGTTGTTCGCAAATCGAAGGGAAATATCGTCAGTTTGTTGCAAATTTAGAACAGTTTGGTTAGATTTGTGCACTTTTCGCTGTGTGAAATTCACAGTAATCGAGATCAAGTGAAGCCTTCTTTATTTTTACGAAAAATGTGGAAAAGGGGAATGCTTGCATAAATCATACAATTGATCAACTAATTGATATTCGGAAGTGTTAAGGAACATGTCAGTTGTTTTCGTGTTCACGACATCCAGTTATGTCTCTGACATTACCCACCCGCCTTTTTTTTTCAAGTACAGAAGTTAAAAAAGCGTTGGAATGATTGTGTTACTCTTGAAGAAGATTATATTGATGAATGAAAACGATTTTTGTCGATTGATTGTCACTCATTCATTTCATACAATCATTCCTGATTTAAAAAGCTATAATACTGTCTCGAAGTTGAAAATAATTAAAAGAAAATCCTTGCACTGAAAGTTTAAGATTCCCCAAAAAGATTCTTTCGAAAGGTCGCTTTGACTTGACAATATTTATGTCGTTCTCGCATGAGAAGCCTGAAACTGACCCTACTTTCATCAAACAAGAATTGTTCACGTAACTGAGTTAAGTTCGCACGTAGCAAAGGTGGTATAAGCAAACCCGGCATAAGAATCAGGTTCGGAACTGACTCGAATTTCAGTTCAATGACGTTGAAACTATGTTCGACACTAGTTTCAAACAAAAAGCGAAAACGACATTAGTGTGCATCTTTTTCGTCTAGTTCATGTTCTGCAAATAATTCAAAAGGGCTCACGTAAATGGGAAAGTCCGAGTTCATCCGATTCTTGCGTTCAACCGAAAATATGAACATTCTAAGAGCATCGTAAAACACAGTAAGTAATGATGACATATACAATGAAATTTATTCTGTCATCCAAAACACATCCTCAATGGCAAATGCATTCGGTTCGATTTTATTACATTCACGTTTCGTTCCTTTGAACCGAACGCAAAATCTCATCGAGAGTTTCAAATCATCCATTACCAAAGGAAAATACTTCTACTTCATTCAACTAGGAAAATTGATTATCCTGCACAAGCAACAACAAAGGTGTTCGTTCACTTTCAATGCATGTTTGATTTGCCTTCAATGGTCCAAACACATCACTCATTCTCTCCGGAGACGACGGTCCCCTCGGCGTCCCGAGCCGATGGTCCGCTCCGGGCAGTAAGCAGTCACCGTCGTCCGTGCGTTCGTCGTACGTATGATCACTTCATACGACTCCGCTCCGTGGTCGGACTCTTTTTAAATGTGTCAATCTCGGTAATAACGCCCTAACACGCTCTTTGTTACGGTTCAAGACTTGGGGAATGTCAGTCGAGACCACGACCATACCGACCACCACCGTCAATCCAACACCGGGAAAAACGGCATGGGCAATCGGCGGATTGAATAACAACCGAACCGTAAGCTCGTTGCGCTCGTTGCTATGCTGGAAATCGTGGGGGTTTCGATAATGAACTTCTGGTTCTAGTTCCATACCAAACGGCTGCACTGCACCATCTGGGCTGGGTTGTGAGTGAAACACGCATAAAACGAGAAAATGTATGCATGAAATTCCGATAAATATTCAATAGAGATGTACGTAGCCCCGGCTTCAATCTGCAATCGTTCTTTCTCGCTTCCAACGCGTCCTGGGTACCAGCGCTGGACCCAAAGAACTGGGCTGGTAAGCCTTCCGGGCTGGCAAGTACGTATCCCATTTTCGAGTGCGTGATTGAAGATTCATTCCAGAAGCTGCTCACAACGGACACAGTATAAACGGGCCCGGTAGATGATGATGCTGATGATGATGAGAATTTCAAAATATTTACATATTATCTTGTGACGAGCGCAACGAATCACTCCAAATTGTTCCGTTTTAGCAATAGATTCGATTGGGTTTCGGAAACCACTCCATCAGGGTTCGGGAATAGTGTGCGTTAGATTCCTGGTCGCCTTTTGTGATCACAGATTTCGCACGCTGTTTCCGAAATTGGATGTTCACCATCAGCCAAATCGATTCGTTGAGGGCCGGAAGCCGTGTTGATTTTTAATTAGAAGGGTGTATCCATTTTTTATACCACAATCGGTGTCGGTATCGTTCCAGAGTGAGTTATTTTTGAATTAATTTCATGGTTCGATAAAGATAGTATCAATTCGAATTTTAGTATTGGGTCTATAAAGTCAATATGGGACGAGTTTGAGTGATAGTTCTAATTGAGCATTGAACGTTTTACTCAACTGACCAATTCCACTTACCCACGGCTATTGCGCCTGACCGCCACTTCTAACCTCGACCGCCATCTTTGAATTATTGCAGCAAGCTACAAACTACTTCTCGGAATTCTTTGTAAATTGACACACAATACTATCCTTTCGAAAAGTCGCACCTTGCCCTCATTTCGAAGGATGTCTTCATTATCACTTACATAATAATTTCGACAGCACCAACAAAAGAAACCCCGGAGAGAACCCTCAAGTGGGTGACTTTATCTAATGTGACCCATTTGTTTCACCTGTTGATGGATACGCCAAATCAACCTATCCACCTAGCAGAACAGTATTTTAGAATTGTACTCATGGTTGTCGTCCAGAATATTTTGTTTTTTTTTTTAAATAAATATCAATTCATGTGTCTTTTCTTACCGTCTATACCAAGATCCTCTCTGTCCAAAAACGTACAAAAAGGATCGAAATGAGCTCGATGCCATACGAAAACGAACCCAAATGTCAGTCACGGGTTTCGATTTCTACCTGCCTTCGGTATGAATCGAGCCGCCAGAATTGTATGCCGCGGCAATCGACAGACTAAGGATGAGGGAAGTGAACGAAACGAAAAACAACAGACCCACAGCAGGATTCCTGACAGCTCACCGGTCATATTTCAGGCCAGACAATCGAATTATAGGATTACGGATGATGCGACGAAGAAGAAATATTGCTCGTTGGACTATTTTCGTTGTTGTTGTTGTTGATACTTTTTGTTTGATGCTAACGCCGGTGTCGCTGATCCTTCCAAGGACAAATTAGAACACACAGAGGATTTTCGATTTGGCTGATGTCGGAGGAAATGCTTCTAAAATTGATGCGCACTAAAATTATTAAACATAACAAAATGTGATAAGATATTTGATGCTAAAAGTGAACATTCAATTACACAATTCTATTTTACATTAGAAGACAGATTCTTCATCGCAAAAACCTATTTTCATTAACATAATCGTTTCTTGCTCATAGACGGGTATCATGTGTTGTATTTTTACGCGAATCGATATTTTTTTCGAGTATTGTAAAACATCTTCGAACTTGCACAATTGGCCGAAATTAATTACTTATTGCACAGTTTCATTCTAGAGTGTATTGTTCACTTCCGCTTAGATCTGCAGTTGTCAGTGAAAATGTGGACGAGATGGAATAATTTCAGACAACCGGTAAAATACGGTTTTCGATAAGAACCCCGCGTAACATTAGCTTTATATACTATTCGACTCCTCTCAACGCTATCGTAATTTGCCCGTGTGTATGTGTATGTATGTTTGTAAACCATTTTACGCATTTTTTATTACGTACAATGAGACTTCTGAAATTTTCTCGGAGGTGGTTGCATCGATCCTAATAATTTTAGGTGCATTTAAAAGCTTCTATTTCGTCATTGACCAAGTTCCGTTTTCGAATATTTAATCGTAGAAATGACATAGCTGTCAAACAACTCCATTCTACGCGCTCGACAATCTTGTTTGAAATGTACCGGGCCGGGTGTCAAATATCATTCGCATGAGTTCGTCGAGATTGTTAGATGTATACGAGAGAATATGTGACAAAATAATCACTTGATGTTGTTAAAGTTTGCTCAACGAATTTTCGCAAAATTAGATTCATAGGAAAGATTGTGCTTTCCCATAGATCGTTATCGAATATTATCCAGATAAGACTACCGGTCACAAAATAACACGAATATAATCACATACGTTAGTAGCAGAATGAGAATGAAGAATGTGCGATTTGGTTTACATGTAATAACTGATTTAAAATGTGAAAAAAACCCTTCTTAATCCACCTAGTGGTGTGATAATGCCTTTCTCTTCGTTCTAATAGTCTCATGGAAATATATTTCATACTTTTATGAAATAATTTTGGATACTAATTTCGACACCAATTGATTCAGATTGATTCGAGTAGTTCACAAAAGCATGCTTCAGTGTTTATGTCACACAGTCGGCATCATTTTTTCAACCTAGTGCTTGACAACTGTTTACCCTGTAGTTCCGGAAACGAAAGTAGTATCCACAACAAATTAAGGAATTCCGTATGAAACTGTAAGACTTTTCTTTTGAACCTATAAGTTTGTGTAAATCGATTTGGCCATCTCTAAGAAAAGTGAGTGAGTTTTAATCACTATTTCCAATTCTTCCGAAACCGGATTCAGATGAACGGAATAGCTGGTTCGTTTGCTACCAACAAATATGACCTACAAATTGGAACAGTTTTGAACGTAGTTAAACCTATACTTACTATCTCATGCTCTATTTCGATTAAACCAATTAAACGAAATCTAACAAATGAAACGAAAATGCGTTTTTGTTACTTCTGCATATGTAAGTCAAGCTAAGCAGCATGAATCAGCAGCATAAAACATGTAGTAGGATTATTATTATTATTATTATTATTATTATTTTTATTATTATTATTCTTATCATTATTATTTTTATTATTATTATTTTTATTATTATTATTATTATTATTGTTATTATTATTATTATTATTATTATTATTATTATTATTATTATTATTATTGACATCAGTACACAACATGTACGAAATAGAACAAAGCACGCCTTGTTCGTTTTGTGTTTTCTTCTTCTTTCGGTGTTGTACATATTGTCACTCTATATGGCGATTTGAAAACTTTGACACTCATCGCCCTGCAACTGCGGAACCGGAAGTCGGATCCGGATGAAATTTCGCAGTAGCTTTAAAGACAGTATAAACTTTAATTCAAATCAAGATTTGTGAAAATCGGTTCAAGCGTCGCAGAGAAATCGAAGTGAATTTAGTTTTAGGAGTTTTTCTTTTCCACTTTCGGTGCTCTCGGAACAGGAAAAGAGGGGACCAGTAGTACCGAATTAAGTTTTCACGCCCACAAACTAACAAGCTCTGCAAACTACAAGAATTTATCAGACAGTTTTATGGGATTTGTACCTGTTTTTAATCATCGTTCGTGGAAAAATACTAATAAAATTGGTAATTTTCCACTTATCAAGCTTTAGTTCCGAAACCAGAAGTTGGATTCTGATAAAATGTTCTACAATTTTTTAGGATATTGTAAGATCTTTCATTTGAATCTTAGTTTGCAATTTTATTGAATCTTAGTTTATGAAAATTACTTCAGCCATCTCTGAAAAAAGTGAGTGCTTATTTTTTTTCATTTTTTTGGTACATATCATCCTATATCTCCGGAACCGGAAGTCGGATCGGAATGAAATTCAATAGCAGGCTATGGGACTATGAGACCTTTCATTTGAATCTAAGTTTCTGAAAATCGGTTCAGCCATCTCTGAGAATAGTTAGTGCATATTTTTGTCACACACACGCACACACACACACACATGCACACACACACACACACATTTGCTCAGTTCGTCGAGCTGAGTCGAATGGTATATGACATTCGGTGATTGTATAGCTTTTCTATATGAGAAAGGCAAAAACACATCGAATAATTAAAGAATCGATTACGATTTTGTATAGAAGAGAAAAATATTTCCCCATGCGCGTTAAGGAGTTAATTTGTCAATGGGTCGTGTGCATACTGAAATCTCTCTTTAAACACGAACAACACGGTGGCGCGCAAATTGATTCAGTATAAAGTTGTACTATGATGATATTCATAGATACTTTCTTTACATTAAATGTGGCTAAATACAATGAACTATCTCTTAGCATAAGCCCTCAGACTCTATTATTTAACCAAACAATAATTGTGTAACCTAATTGAATAGTCAGAAACTGATTTAGTCTTATAAAGCATAATATTTTGGTTTAATCTTGCTTCCAAGAATAACATGGAAGGGATCCAGACTAAGTGTAAAAAAAAACAATGCAATGCCTTGCAAATCGCTATGCACTATCAATTTGAACAAGTTGTTGTCCCACCAAATGATTCATGATTCAAATGATTCGGAACTTAGTACAAATAAGATGGACAGACACACATATAAGGAGTGTATCGATAAGTAGTTAGCAACATTCAAACAATTATTACTCTGAAATGGCTTAATTTTTTGCAGCGTGTTTTGCTGTGACATGTTTGTTTACATGTCAATAACAGCTGCGCAATCGATTGGATCCGGTACGGTTTATCGTTTCAATGATGAGTCGAATTGATCCGGAAAAGCGAAAGAAAATTCTGCACACTTGGTGCTCAGAAAGTGGTGTCACGTACAACGAAATTGCAAAATGGGTGAAAGTGCACCACACCAGTGTCAAAAATATTATCGAGAAGTTCGGTAAGACCCTTTCCATGAAGCATTTGCCCCGATCCGATAGGAAAACGAGTTCCAGCCAGCCCGGCCGGGACTTAAAAATGGTTGAGTACAACAAGAAAAACCCATCGGCGTCGACGCGGGATTTGGCCAAGCAGTTCAACACCAGCATCGGGATGATTCAACAGATCAAAGTTCGGAACTCCCTGAAAACGTACAAGAAACAGAAGGTGCCGAAAAAGTCTGGTACAGCAAGTTCGAGCCAAAACAAGAGCGCGAAAACTGTATAACCGGATTCTACAGAATGAAGACGGATGCGTCCTGATCGACGACGAAACCTACGCCAAGGAAGACTCTCGAGCGCTGCCCGGACCGCAATATTATACGAAATCGGTGTACCAGGACCTGGAGGACGCTGACACCACGGTGGCGATGGAAAAGTTTGGGCAGAAAGTGTTGGTCTGGCATTAAATTTGTACCTGTGGTTTGCGGTCGTCGATTTTCTTCACGAAGGGTACAATTAACGCCAAGGTGTACGAGGAAGAATGTTTTAAGAAGAGAATGCTGCCATTGTACTGAAAACATAAGGCTTCTCCTCTCTTCTGGCCGGATTTGGCTTCAGCCCACTACGCCAACTCCGTTCTACAGTGGTTGTCAAAAAATAATGTACAATTCGTGGAAAAGGACATCAACCCACCGAACAGCCCGAATTTTCGGCCAATTGAAAGGTATTGTGCAATTGTCAAGCGGCACTTTCGGAAGGAAGGTACAGTGTCCCAAAACTGTGCTCAAAAAAACTGGACAGCCACCAGGAAAGTCACAAAAGTAACTGTGCAGAATTTAATGAAGAATGTCAAGTCCAAAGTGCGAGCGTTTCACAGAAACTACGATTTTCTTCAATATAATCAGTGATATGCATAAAAATGTAATTTTTCTACAATATATCGAAAACTGTTGTCAAAATATGTTTTTTTTCGCTTTTTAATTCAATAATCAATGTTGCTAACTACTTTTCGATACACTCCTTAGAATTGTTAGATGCAAATACTTTCCAAGGATTATCGACGCTTTCTAACGAAGGATAAAAAAAATAACACAAATACTGAGTTTATTGATTCACGGATTCACGTATTCAACATTTTTCGATCAAAATTCTTAAAATCTTCTCTTGAATTACTGTTTTTTACAAAACTAATCTGATCGTACTCTTTTTTGAAGTTATTGTTATGATCTGAAATCGTTTTGTTTGTCCAGGTTTATATTTTGAGGTTGTTCGTATCCAAATTGATATTTTAAGTAAATTAGTAATCATCATAATTAACTTTCATTTAAGGGATATTTTTCAAAATCTTTACAATGTGGAAGGCATTAAAATAGAATAGAGTTAATTATTCTGAAACAATCTAATTGAAAATTTTGTCATTTGCAACAAATCTAAGCGCGTAAAGTGAAGTAAATTTGTAATTCGTCACACTTTAGTGCATCCACCATCATCTTTATTTTTGTATTTATTATGGGAACTGCAGAATTATTACCTTTTTAATGTAATCGTGCTCGGTCGAGTCGTGCATACAACCCTATAATTTTTTTATTCTCCTTGAGATCACCTACAAAGATACCCAACTAGGAACAAACCAACAGCAGCTGGGCATTTACTTCATAGTTTAAAATCCTCTCACCGCCGCTACCCTACAATTGGACTGGAAGCAAAGGCCGACCATTAACCGATCAAAAACCGTGCAACCACACAAAAGATGGATTACATTGAGCAATTTGGGTCATTTATTGGGAGCCCAGCACCACTCCCCATTTTTATGCTGAACAAGCGATTCGGCTGCTGGGGTTCGATTCCTGTTTCGCCAGCTCTCTAGGTCGAACTGAGGAATCGGCGAGTGCTGATAACGTGAAATTAATAACAGTAATGATAAATGTTCGGAATTAATAAAACTTTCGATCTCACCGCTGCCGTCGTCGTGGCCGTCATCGTTGTAGTCGTAGTCATCGTCGTCATTGCCGGACGTCCTCGTTGTCGTAGTCGACGCGGTCGCCGATGCCGACGTCTCGCAATCCACCGGCACGATATCCGTGGGCAAACACGTTGACGCCTCTCTGTTGTTTCGGGCTCGCCCTGGTAAGTGATTGCCGGTCACTGATAACGCTGCATTTTATTATTTATTCACGATTTCTCCTCCTCTGGGCCAAACGCGCTGAGTACCTCGGTTGCAGTGTATATACAAGGATAACCGCAATCAATGTGCAAGGATGATTATTTATTAATGGAGGTAATGGAGGAGGACGGCACGAGGGAGACTACATGTATTGGCAAGATAAACGTGAAATGGATTTAAAAATACTTATTCTTCTCTGGCCCTGTTCTGAACCACTTGCCCGTGCTTAAGGACGACCCTGGCCTGTAGACTTGTTGTGGTCTTAGAGGTCTTATTTGAGGGATTTATTTAAAAGATTTTGCGCTTAACGTAAGTGGCCATCTCGGCAGTAACCAGCGTGGCCCAGCTCACCGCTGAATGGAATAAAAGAAGCCAGTAAACTCGTTGGAAAATACGAGAAAGAGATTATCTAAATTATATAATTGTAGGTTCGAGTAGTTCGTTTGAAGATCTCTCGCTAGTGACGGCCCGGGTCCCCAGTCCGGTGCAGTCGATGGGCGATTCGAGGTAACTCGAATAAAGCAGAAGCAGTAGGAGTAGTTCAAGATGATCGAAACTTGACGGCTCTGGGGTTTTTTATGAGCTTCGAAGATTTATTAAATTGCTGACTTGATGTCTTATTTCGCACAGCTTCGGTAGAGCCAGAAATCGATTTGGCGAAACTGGAGAGCAAGGCAACCTGTTTATAAACTGGTATCCGTAACAAAATGAATCCAATTATTTTGAGATAAGCACTTGGTAATGAGCCCAAACAATTCGAAATAATAACTATAAAGCCAGATGATCTGAAAATAAGTCTTTACGATAGCCCATAAAAGAGGCATTCTCTGGTACCACAGCTTTATTACGGACAGGTAGAGCTGATACCGATCTGATTTTATCTCTCCGCTCAGGTAAACTATCACCTTCCTGGGCCGGTCGGTGGATTGGAGGCTTCTCTTTCTCGAAGGGTGACAAAAACAAAATTGCCGCATCATCCGGAACCCCTTAATTTAGCGCTGAGTCAAGGGTCAGGCACTGCTTTCCAGGTCAGCAAATTGGACTATCGGCACGATCAATCGTCACGGTACTGATATTTTCGGGTTTTTCCTGCTATGCTTTGCCGTACAGATTCTTGTTTTCACCGTACCCGGTTAGACGTTTTGTAAATGATATGGTTTGATCAAGATGTCCGAATGTTTCAGCACCTTGCAATCTGCTCGTTTGTTTTCGGAAGCAATCCATTTTCTTTGTTGTCTGCTGCTGGTCAAGGTGGAAACTTTTTTTTTCGTCTATTTTTGGGCGATGATAACGACGATAGGAGAAAAAGTTAATTGGTTTCAAACTAGTGCTCGGATTCAGTGGAATTCAGATTCCTAGCGTTATTTATTGTTTCACGGTAGATGGGAAGAAAAAGAGGTAACAGGATGGATTGTAATGACTACATCTAAATCAATATGAAATATATGGCTTTGATACGTGTAACGCTATGTTAATTCCACTCGTGCATTTTTTATTCTTCTTGTTTTTTTCTTTCTAGGTAACGTCACCTTCCTTAACACCGATTTGTACAGTATAGTAAATTAGTTTTCATTTACAGTTTAATTGACTCGTGATGTCGCAATACCGATTCGCGAAAGCATTAAAAAACATTCTTTTCCTCTCGCAACTCATATAGTATTTTCAATTGTTTATGTGGCAATTCATCAGCAATTCAGGCATCGAAAATATTACGATAAAATAGTGTGTGTACTTTTGTTGATTTCTTCACATTCACTATCTTAAATTTTTATTCTTAACATTTTTGTGCTAGCTTTTCTCGTTAGAAAGGTTATAGAATTGTTAGAAAAACCGAATACCGAACGGAGCCCCGGACAATCATAGTGTACACCATTAGACTAAGCTCGACAAGATCGGAAAATGTCTGTGTGTGTGTATGTATGTGCACGAAGAACCCTTCGATAATAAAATTGCGATATCGCAGTTTTTGATTTATGCGATAGTTGATTTAACTAATTTCTTTTTTATTCAACCAATATGGTTTTTGATTTGCATATATTCAAGTAGTTGAAAAATATGTTGTTTTGAATGCTGCCAAATTGCGGAGACAGTTAAAAGCAAAACAATAATCGCAATGCAGAATCAACAACTGTTTTAGTTGAAATCAGTTCGCGTCGCTTCAAAATGTCAATGAAAACAATATCGATGGTTAAAGCATTTGGTGAAATTGTGTTCATTTGATTTGAGAAATTTATGATTCCATAACATGTGTTTATCTAACAGCGCTGTTGTGATAAAGTTAACCTTGTTTAAGATGAAAAAGATTTGGTGACAAATTAGAAAATTTTAATGAATGATCATCTCGTAATCTTTCAGGTATGCGCAAAAATTTTATGCTTCTAATTCGATCATTGATTTTCTTCCAGCAGACTGTTTTACTTCCAGCTGTTTGATACCGATGATGATGTTCATGCATTAGTAATAAAACGCTTTTTGACATGAATTTAATTTATAAAAGTGACAGGAGCGAAGGGTTTCAAACACACAAAACGCGCTGCGATTGAATGGCGCATTTGAATTGCCGTCTCAAAATTCCAATTCCCAGCGGCTGATGCACCCAAGCTCATATAAATTGACTAAAATCTTCAGTGCATAACTTTAGTTCAACCGTTTGAAGGCATTATCTTTCAATACTCATTTTAGGTAAATTTAATAATTTCGCTAATTTACTCGCCCCTACGGGCACTTTGGCTGATTAAAAACTTTTTTTTTAAATCAATCATTTCCGATCGAATCAGAAGTATTTTTTTTTAGAATTTAGATCTTTACTGATCTCGATTTTAAATGATCATGATCATACAAAAATCAAAATCACTTATAGATCAGATCAGTTCTGATTTCGTAATGATAATTTATCACTTGAAATCAGCAGTGATCGGTGGTTTTCCCAGCCCTAATGATATTACATGTCAATATAAAATACTATTTATATTTTAACAACGATATTTATTTCATGAATCTCAACATACCGAACTTATTTCAAATAGATCATGACGTGTATCAGTAAGTATATTTTGATTATTTTCGCAAATCAATAACATTGTTCGAGTTGATTCAACTATTTGCAATGTCTAAAACAAATTAAACCGATTTATTTTTCAACTAACAGAATTTTGTTTCAATAACAACACCAGTTATTTCAACTAAAATATTTGTTGAAATTGAAAGGTATGTGTCCTCACTAATTGACAGCATTTTTTTTTCAAACAGTTAAATTAGTTGTTTCAACCATCGTTTCTGCTAATCGAAAAACAAAAATGACAGTTTAGTTAAAACAACAATCGATTAGTTGTACCAAATTTTAACCAATCGAATTCAGAAAATCAACTAATATACTGGTTGAAAAGCGATCGCGGGTGGTTCCGTGCGAGGAATTACGCTGCTTAACGAACGATTGTAAACCTTTTTTCTTATAACCCTGTACAAAAAGACGGGTGGGTAACGTCAGTGACATAATCGGTTGACGTTAGCACGAATAACATTGTCTCGTTGAAAATGAAACTGTGCTCTTATGAAGCACGAAGCACGAACTCCAGCGAACGACAAATACAGGTTAAAAAAGACATGTAATGGGGACGGATATACCGTGATGGGTAAGTCGGTGGCTTTCGCGCAGCCCGCCTGGGTTCGATTCCCAACCCCTCACATAGGGTCAAAAAGTTTTACTAGCCCGAAGAAGCAAATGACCTAAAGGTTACAACGTCTATAATTGAAACAAAAATGGGGATATATAAAAACAATAATAATATTAAGTCCAGTGTCAAATATGATAACACACAACTAATGTATTGGAAATGATAGGAATAAATCTTTATAACACCGCATTAGAGTTGTCTTAGAA